>NC_022010.1:80410394-80444850 GCF_000317375.1 Microtus ochrogaster
TAAATATGTTATTTATAATTATTAAAAATTTCCACCTCCTCCCTTCCTCCCATTTCCCTCCCCTATCCCCCCCACTTCCCCTACCCCTCCCTCTCCAGTCCTTTAACATATGAAAAGAAACAGCAATATCTGGGTGTGACATGTGCAGACACACTTTATTAGCATGGATAGAAAAAAAAACCAAAAACACTATCTTGTTATATTCCAAAACTAAGCAAAAGACAACTGAGTATCTACTTAGAAAATTCTCAAAAGGTAAATTTTATTCTTTAGGTTTCTAAAGTATTATTAACCTTTAAGCATTGCCTAAAAAAATAATTAAAAAAAATAATAGACATAGCAAAGGAATCATTATGTATCTGAAAATAATAAATCAAATTTTATTGGCTTTAAAACAATATCATTATTCTTTAAGATTCAGTAATAAAATAAAATTTTGTATCTCCTACAAAATGACCAAAAATAATAAAGACTCATAGCATGAACAAATAAAACGAACTAACATTGAAAGCTTACTTTTCCTAAGGACATGTAGAAAATAGGCTCAGGAGAAAAATCTCAGACATAAAAATTTAAAGTTAAGAACAGCAAGCAAAAGGCAAAAGTTAAAAAAATTAAGTCTCTGGAGAGTACTGAATAGATTGGTTGGTAAAATGCTTTTGCCATGTAAGCAGGAAGAGTTGGGTTCTATACCAGAACCAATGTAAAACAGACGAGTTCTATGGCACGTGACTGGAATTCTAAAGGATGGGAAACAATGGTAGTGGATCCCTAAGTCTCAACAGTCAGCCAACTTCTCTCTAAATCAAGAACCACAGAACAGTGGCATACCCTGTCTCAAAAAAAAAAAAAAAAAAAAAAGATGGAATGCATCTGAGGAGGAACACCTGAGGTGTACTTCACCTCTCTAAATATAAGGACACACACAAGTGCAATCATCACACTAGTGAATGCACAGAGAGATAAACAGAGAGACAAATAAGAATATTATTACATTTCTGTTAAACATGCTCAGCTAGATTATTATATTGTTAATTCTAGATTAAGTCTAGATTATTAATTATTAAAACTAGATCATAAGGAACAGTTAATTAGCTTTATATGACTAACACTTTATAAAGAGCTGGTCATTGTTGCATAGGGAAAAAAAGAGCAACCAGAGTCAGACAAGCAAAAAAAAAAAAATGACAAACTTATAATGTTCCATTACTGTGATTCAATGATTTTGTATATTACCTTACCATGACACATGCAGACAATGTAGCTGACTGCAAACTCAGTGGCCTGGTGTTGTGGCATATTTAACTGCACTGTGAACCCCAAGATTGCATTAATTAAATAAATCAAACTTGGGTCAAGAAGAAAAGCCAGGAACTAGTTGACAGGAAGTAGCCACAGGGAGTAAAAGGGAGTCAATAAAATGGAAATAAAATACACAGGAAGTAGTAAGGAGGGACTTGGAATTTGGCAGTCCTTTTGGTTTGGGATGGCAGAAGAGGATATCTCTTTCTGAGACACTGGCAAGGAGGAAGGTCAGTTGGTTCCTCCCAGGACTCTCAGCACTTGCAGGTTTTCACCCCAGCATGTGACTCCCGAGTCTTTATTGGTAAAATTGTAAGACTGAGAATTATTTTAAAGCCAACATCCTGTATGTCAGTTAATGAGAAAATTAGAGAACCTCCTAGACAGAGAATCAGAGAAAAAAAAAAGTTGTCTACGGAACAAGTACAGAAGCACATGTGTTTACATGTACAAAATGTAGAAGTCAATGTTAAAAAAAAAAAGTGAGATCATGCAGTGTTGCCAGGATGAAGATGTAGCTTTCTTTATGTTTGGCTTTAATATGTAACCATTCAATTTGATGCAGACAATGCACTTGCTTATTACATAAATATATTCTCAGTTAACTGAACTCAAATTACAAGAGAATTGATTCTGTCATTCTCAAGGCCAACTGCTAAGCTGAGAGAGTCACTAAGGAACTCAATAAAAGTTTTGGGAAACAGGTACACTTATGACTAACTATGATATTTATGCATAATCATATAATATACAGTTATCAGGGGAATGATTCACAAGGAATCACCGAGTCAAGTCAATACCAAATCTATGCAGGTTGTGGCAAGGGACTAGTTATCACAGCACATATCACAATCTAGACATTTACAACAAAAGCAGTGTTTCAACATAACCACGTTGCACAATGTATTCACAGGAAGAGAGTGTTACTGTTCATAGAAGAAGTAAAATGCTTCCTAAATTCACAAGTACCAACCTGTGGCTAGTCTTGGCAGCAGGTGTTTTTACAGACAACTGTCCTAGTTATATATAACGAAATTTTTTTCCTCTACAAAACCAGAAACAACCTTCAATTAAGTAATTACAAAATAATTAGTGTTACTATTCTGAGGTTAAAAAACAAGCATACTTTTAACAACAATTTCTTTTTAAAGCTATGCATACTTCAAGATCAAACAAAGGAAGTTTAGAAATCTAGGTGAAGTCTAATGTCCTGAACTAAATTCTCCTGCATTCACATGGACAGTGAAAACATCAATGTCATCCATGAATTGACCAGTCTGTATAATCTAAGATCTGGATTTTTAGTGTGCCACTAAAACAAACTTAATTGAGTATGACATATCTCAAAATAAAAATTTCCAAAAGATGACTAATACCATATGCTAAAAATTTTTAATTTAGTTACTAGAAATTCTGTGGGTTTTTTTTCATTTGTTTGCTTGTCTTGTTTTTGTTTTTCATCTTTATATAAGAGAGAAGAAGGGGAGTCCTGATGTAATCTGAATTCTGAACAAATAAGAAATGTCACATAATGTGATCTCTGGCCACTAATGTGAATTCGTTAATATGAATTCAATCTTCTCAACTAAATGGTTGGTGTGGGAGAATTGTTTGTATTCTGTCAATCATGTTTTAAGTAAATGCTGATTGGCCAGGCAGGAAATATAGGTGGGAAAACCAGAGAGAAAGTAGAAATGATGTAATGAGAACAGAAGAATTCTGGGAAGGAGGAAGTTGATTCCTCCCACTCCTGCCCAGACCATGGAAGCAGCAGGACATGATCTGCCCCACTGAAAAAAGGTACTGAGCCACATGGCTAACATAGATCAGAAAAATAAGTTAATCAAGATGTGGGGGTTAGCCAGTGAGAAGCTAGAGCTAATGAGCCAATCAGCTTTATAACTTATAGAGATCTCTGTGTGATTTTCTTTAGGACTAAACAGCTGGGGGGGCCAGGCAGGACAGAAATGCCAACAAATAAGCCAGGCCCCCTCATGTTACAAATGGTTACCTTGAGTCAAAACATAAAACAATGTCTGGAAAATTGTAGATAAAAAATTCAACTGATTTTTTTCTACCTCAAAATGTCATTAGAAATCTCATAAGGCAGTTGAATCCCATACAAATATAAAGCAGAATTTATCAGGACAGTATGGTTTTGCAGTGCTACAACATATAAGGTCGGGTCATTCATTTTCAGATTATTCTCTTGATATTAGGCATTTGACACTTCCCTAACAAGCCATGGTGGTGAAACCTAATGTCTGATCCATTGAGAGATCTAGGTGGTAACATTTACACTGTGATGCCAAAAGTACCTCTGTGACCACCATGAAAATGCTACAAAAGCAGCCAAAAACAGAGAAATATCTGCACATGAATTAGGAACAAAGAATACCTTCACTCATTTGAGTTACACACCACAATTTCACTTATATGAAGCATAAACATGGTTTTACCATTTTAAAAATATTTACCTTAAAAATCTAAAAAAACATACAGTAACATAGCTGACATGCTTGTTAATCATAAGCTACTAAAATGTTTAAATCATAGGTGCCTTGTATTTAAACTGAATACATAGACGACAATACATACATTTAAGAATCCTTAGCAATCAAAATAATCAGGATCATAATTGGTTTAAATGATTGAAATAGTCAGTTTCTAATCAAGTAATGAGATTTATTAAGGAAATTCTTGTCATGCACAGATAATTCCAATATTAAGATTTTTCCAAAATATCTGCAAACTCAAAATTGTTGATTGTCTCTCAGTCTGCCAATAAACTTTGTAATGAAATAAAACACGGCCAAATTTTCTTGGCAAGAAAGTGTAATCAGATATAATGACATTTATCTAATGAAATCACATTTTGTAATTCCAATCTATTTGCCTAATGTTCTATTTATTTGTGGTCCAGAATAATGTCTAAAATTTTCAAAATAAGCAACTTGGGTCAACAGATGTTACTAAACGTGCTAATGTTATATACTAATAAATATAAACAGTGGCTGAATCACAAAAACACCAAAAGAAATTGCATATTCCTCTTAGCTGTTCTTCAGGCCATGTGGTTGAACAGCTATTAAAGAATAAATCATCAGAGGAATGGACTGAGCTCACAAGGTCCAGTTGAAAGGCAGAATGAGGGAGAAGACGAGCAAAGAAGTCAGGACCCCGAGGGCTTGGTCCACCAACTGAGGCAGTTTACCTGTTCTAATGGGAGCTCAACAAATCCAACTGGATTGGGTCTGAAGGAGCATGTGATCAAACCGGACTCTCTGATTGTGGCTGACAATGGGGGCTGACTGAGAAGCCATTGATAAAGGCACTGGGACTTGTTTTTACGGCATGTTCTGGCTTTTTGGAACCATAGTCTATATGGATGCACAGCTTTCTAGGCCTGGATGTGGGGGGGAGGGTCTGGGACTTCCCATAGGGCAGGATTCCCTGCCCTCTCTCAAGCAGGGAGAGAGAGGAAGGGGGTGTGTGTGGGAGCGGGAGGGAATTGGGAGGAGGGAAGGAAGTGTAAATAACTGAATGGAAAAATAAAAAAGGAATAAATCATAAATGCATGAAGCAAAATCCTTGATGTTCACATTTGTATTTCAACTGAGGCAACCATGAAGGTTTGAGGAAAGTTTTCATGGGATCATTTCTCTTTTTTTTTTTGGTAGATATAGATTATTATTTTGGAATTTGATTATGCAAACAGAATTAATAATATTTATAGAATATTCACCCATATAATGTCTATCAGATTCAACACTCACCCTCCAACCTTTCTCAACTTCCTGTTATTAAGTATCTAAACCATACCACTTTTTTAATTAAGTGAATACATTGATACATTTTTGTTTACATTTTAAACTATAAATTCCACCAACTAAGAGAAAAGCATCACTTGATTATAATGTGTTAATATATATGCAATACTAAAACTGTATAGTATACACTTTCAAAAATAAGCAGCTATACTAAATGAGCAGTGAATATTTCTATCTTCAATTTATTATCTGTGCATCTTTATATGATATAAGCTACCATAGTACTTGGTATGAATGAACATTGATAATTCAAATTAATTATTTTTTTTAAAAAACTTTCTCTTTATACCTAGGTTATAAATAGCTTATAATACATTGCATCAAAATTGTTTTTACTTAAGTGATCTGAAGGTACTCTCTTTTTGTTTGCCCCTTGTGAAGACAGGTTTCTACCATACATGCCTGGCTGACCTGAAACTTGCTATACAGACAAGGCTAAACTTGAGTTCACAGAGATCTGCCTATCTCTATCTCCCTAATGCTGGAGTTAATCAGATACCTTAACAAATAAATAAACAATATAGAATTACACAGTGTTAAGCTTGTATCCTAAATGTTTCCATTTAAACCTATCTTAAAAATACTCAAAATTTTTCAAGTCCTACTTTTCTATGATTTGGCATGTATTACTCTCTGCAAAAGGAAGATTTTATAAAAGCAAACTTTTGGGAGAGTGCTACTGTGTAAGTGTGTAAGTGTGAAGTATGCTTGTGTATACACATATGTGTTGTATGCACGTATGAGCTTATAGTAAAAGTTGCAATGGAGTGACATGGGCAGGGTAAGTAAAAGTTAGTGGCCTGATAGAAGGATGCATTGTGAATCAACAAACCATGCACTCTGTTAATAAAAGCCCAGAGTCATAAAGTAATTAGTATATTTTTAAAAACGTGTTAATACTGATTCCTGGCATTTGTATTCCTAACAAAGTTTGCTGACCAAGGTAATTTTCAACACATCTTTGTCTCTAAAACAGACTTGTAGAGACTAGGTGGATGGCATAGGTGGTAAAGTGCTCATTGAGCAGGCATGAGGTCCTAAGTTCTGATACCGAGCACCCATTTAGAGAGCCAGGCACAAAGGCACACAGGTAAAACATGAGCGCTGAAAAGGTAGAGGCAGAAGGGTCCCCAGGGCTTACTGAACAGTCTAGCTGAGTAGGCAATCTCCAGGTTCAGTGAGAGAACCGGCCTCAAAAACAAGGAAGTGGGTTGTGGGACACAGTGACTCTATTTTATTTCCATCATGAGTCAAGGTTAGAGAGTTCAAGTTTGACAAGACCAAGTAAGATTTTGACAAGGTGGTGGTGGTGCATGTCTTTAATCCCAGCATTTGGGAGGCAGAGGCAGGCAGATCTCTGTGAGTTCGAGGCCAGCCTGGCCTACAAGAGCTAGTTCCAGGACAGGCTACAGAGAAACCCCATCTCAAAACTGCCCCTGCAAAAAATGTTTAACCAAGGATGTGGTTACCAGCTGTTTTAAGTCTTAAGGAGGTAATTACCATTGTTTGTTTTTTTTATCATTGTAGGGAAGACTTTTGCCCTTCCCTTTAGCTTTGGGTATATAAGAGCTATAAGAAATAAATTCAAGGCTGTTGCAGTAGTCACTGAAAGCCCTCCTGGTTGTATTCTTCTATCTCCTGCCTATTTCTTTCCTCAATCCTCACTCCCCTTTTCAGGCACATACAAACAGGTAGGCCTGTCCTGACTGTGGGCAATTCAGAAAGACACGGAAAAAATCTCGCACTACCCCATGGTCTTTGCATGTACGTATATACACGAGCTCACACCTCTAAACACACTCACACATAACTTCACACACACACACACACACACACACACACACACACACTGACATCTTGGAAAAACTTCGTCACCGTCTTCTGCCAAGCATGCCAAGCTAAGCTTCTATATTTTATTAATGTCCTAATGTTTAGTCAGACACAGCTGAAGTAATCTGTGGAACTTCACAGAAGTCATCCTAACAAAACATTGTTCTTCTTGGCATGAATTAATGTACATTAGGTAGCCACATAAAGGTAACAGGCAAACATATGTTTTCAGAGCATGACTAAAACCCTCACCTTAGTTATATAATGAATATGACTAGTACTTCATGTAAAAATTAATGACAGTACTGTGATTGCATATGCAGCAAGACAAATATATTTTACCTAATAATTAACCTTTATGAGCTTACTTTGAAGTTAAATGTTGGGAAAAACTTACTAATCAAATATATTTTAACTTTTTCATTCCGATTTACTTCTAATAAGAGTAGCTTATTATAATATTTACCTTTTAGAAATTTCTCAACTTGGTAATTCCTCATTGTCTTATTTAATCATAATTAAATATATAATGATTATTAACTACCATTTCAAAGATGGCTTAACAGATACATGGATGAAAATAGCATGCGTCCATAAGACATAAGCTCTCTCTCTCCAGCGGATATTCTCCGAAACCCTCATTGGACATGGCAGTTTTCTCTTTTCTTTCTTGATATATTCTTTTTTATGTTTGAACCCATTGAGTGTGTGTGTGTCTGTGTGTGTGTGTGTGTGTGTGTCTGTGTGTGTGTGTGTGCTTTAAAAACATATATACAGAGTTGTAAAAATAAAGACATCTGGTACCCTACCTTGATGCATTTCATGAAAAAGTTATGACTTATTGTCCTTGATGAAAATAATTCATATAGTTCTAATATACAAAGATTGCTGAATTAAGAGTAAAAGCTTAATTCTAGCAAATTTTAATAAAGTTCAATTAACAAATAACCTTTCTAAACCTAAGAGTAATGATTTTTGCAGGAAGGTATGGAGTTTGGCTTCTCTATAATTTTATAAATTCTCATGAAGCTAAACTGAAACTGAAAGGAAAATTCAAGATCAGGATATTTGAGTTCCAGAATATGGACTAAATAATTTGAATTTATGTACATTCATAGAATTTAGAACAAAAATATTATCACATAAAAGCCAAATATCAGGATCATCTTCCATGTTTCTCCTATAATAACTCTAGCCATCCTTGAATACCCAAGATAAAGTATTTCCACAGTTCTGTGCATCATGCCCCTGCCAGGCAACATTGATGTTAGTGAGTACCAGATCCCTCACCCATGAATGCCTTGGGAGGAGAAACATTTGTTCCACTTTTATATTAAACTAAACCCAACTGTTCTGCCATAAATTAACTTATGTACTTATAAATTAATGCACTTAAAAATGATTTAAACATAGATGCTGAATAAAAGCTTTTTGAAAACAATACCTTGTCTCAGAAACAGTACATTAAAAAAAACAAGCTAATATTATTTTACAGACACATACATAGAAAAAAGGAAATTAAATACAACAAAACTCCTTGGCTCCTGAAAAAATTCAAACATGAATAATACTAAGTATTCCATAAAGGGAAAGCTACGAAAGTGTCTCTGGTTAACTGATGTAGAATTTAAACTAACATCATGAAGAAAACTGAGTAAGAAATTAGTTAGAAAATTGAGTAAAAATTTATCTTCTTTTCTATAATTCCTCTTTAGAAATCTTTAACAACATATTTACCACTAGTAAAATCACTATATTTTTTGCTAATCTTATTTTCTCATTACTGTATTCTTTTTTTTTTATTAGAAGTTTAAACACACATAGGCATTCAGGCAAATATACATTAAAAAAAAACAGAGTAGTATATCTGGGCCCAGTAAAAGTTCACGTTGACCTGCATGTAGAGCCTACATTGGGATAAGAAGGCTTATGATTAAATATTAAACATTTCCCCAAATGTTGCATCAGTCTCCAGTGAGGACAACAAAAGAAAGGAACCATGAGACATCTGTATCCTTGAGGAATCTTCAGCTTCTTTTTGTTTGTTTCATTTATAAATTTTGCATTTGCACATTGCAGCTTAGAATTTCAAAGAGTTCTGCAATGATTAATTGAACAAATCATCCATACTGATCAAATATAATGAAGAACTTTTACATACATATGGTTTATTTATCAAGGACAGATACATGGGGAAAACAGAACTTCCAGCATCCTGGAATTACATTAATGTGAGGATGGATAAGTATCGACCAAACAAATACTACATTTAAAAATAAAGCCATGAAGCCGGGGTTCTCTATTCCACGAAAATATGAAAATATAAAGAATCAAGGTGTACTTTTTAAAAGTTAATTTTATCTGGTGATGTAAAATTAAAACAGTGATATATAATAAATGCTTACTAAATGCTACAGTTTGTAATGAGTATTTTGCATGATTAATTATGTAATTCCCACAGCAACTATCAGAAGCACAAATCATGACAAGGGTCAGTAGACTTCTCTTGTAGAGGCAGTAAATAAACATCCTAGGCATTGTGGGCCATTGGAGGTCTTGACTTATGATACTACAACTCAGTTCTGTTGTTGTCAAGTAAAGGAGGTCACAGTCAACATGTAAAGTACCAAGTATTGCTGAATTTCAAAACCAAATTATTTATGAAAACAAGCAACAGCCAGACTTGGCCCAGAGGCTATATAATTTGCTCTCCAGGCAATACCAATTTATGAATTATACCAGTACCAATATTTAGTTTTCACATGGCAACATATCTAGATAATGATGAAATCAGAATTTAAACTCAAATCTATTATCATATAAGACAGCAGCTGAAAAATTCAAATCTAGCCAGGAAGAAGAGATTTTTTTTATAGTAAAACATGCACAGACATATTCTGGAATAAAAATGAGCTATTTGTAATAAATAAATCAATACATTATAAACATTATGGTACTAGAAACTGCCCTAACAAGAGAAGGTTACATTCTTCAGTATCGTGGGTAAGATGCGGAAAACTTCAGAAACCCACTTTCTTTAAGGACTTAGTTTCTTAGAGCTCTGTTGCATAGGAAATGTGTGTGTGTTTGTGTGTGTGTTTATGTGTATGTATATATATGTGTGAAATATATATACATACATATATATTATAACATATATCGTACCAAAGTGACACACATGATATTACATATCATCATTTGTATCAGGTATTTTTCTACTATCATGACCATGATAACCTAGAGAATGTTAGAGAATAGATGGTTCATTGTGGACTTATGAATCCAAATGGGAAGAATCCATTTCTGTCATAGTATGAAAGCATGATAGTAACCACCACCATGGGTGTCAAGGACATTTGAAAGAGCAAACAGGAAACAGAAAGAACACACTGGAAAAACTTCACAGTTTTGAAACATCAATGCTCACCAGACAGATTTCCCTAGACAGACCACACCTCCTAAACCTACTCAAACAATATCATCAGCTATGGACCTCGTATTCAGGTGACAGGAAAAAAGACGGATAGATCATCAAAACAGCATATCATCTATGCCCTGGCACTTTGCAGATGTGCAGTGTATGTCCAGGTTGAGAATAATGGTCTGTACCTGGTCCATGACTTGCTTTGGTAGAGCATACTTGTCGCAATAAAGAAAGTCACATATCCCTTGCAATAAACTACAATTAACAGGATTGTAACAGGGTCCATGTTGATCTGGTTTCCATACTTAGACATTATCTTACCCACTAAGCACTAGCCCAGTTGTCTGCTTTCAGTGTCTGAAGCATAATTGAGCTCCTCTCATCTACAGATATTTATCCAGCTATTACTTTGGCTATAAATCTCTATATTTATGACAGAGTCCCACTCTAAAGTCAATCATATTTCTTGCTACCCATATCTATGTACACCTATTTATTATTAACTACAAGCTCTTGCTTATGATTCATCACTCATGTGACGCATTGGCTATTTTCTGTTTAGCAACCCGTTCCCTTCTATAAAGCAATCATGTGTCATTACACAACCAGTTTTTAAAACTGATTTATTATAGATCTTCTTTCAAGTAATACATCTCTGCTACCATCAGAGACTTTGCATTTTGTTCATGGCTGTTCAATCCCCAGAGACAGCAGAGTACCTGTTACTTAGACAATATAGGAAATACCTGTAAAATAAAGAAATGACCAGAGACACAGAACAAGAAATCACATCTCTTCCATTAGCATTATAAAATTTTATGCAACACTGTCCTTGCCGGATGAATGTCTTTTTTAGTTTGGAGAACTATGTGCATGAACACAAATACACACACGCTCACACACATATGCATGTATAAATACGAAAAGAAAAAGACGAAAAGAAAAGCTGTTCATACATTGAAGACATATTTGAAATTCATAGTTCCTTCATATTTTATTCAAAATGAAAGAAGCCTAGTTTTGTTTTGCTTGTTTTTTCCTTTTGTTTTTAGATCATTATGATCTATTGTTATCCAAATGTGGAGAAATGTTATTTTGCCTCTGAGTACAATGGCATTTAAACACTATTGTAATGCATACTACTATTTTATTCACTTTTCCTTCATTTTCATATTTTAACTTAATTATTTAAGCAAGTATTTTAATTTTTAGCTTACTTGAGAAAAGAAAGCTTGTTCATAGAAGCTGGTTTTTCAAAATGTATGCTCAGCTTAAAAATCATATCCATCTAATTAATTTTTTATTGTCTCTTCGATCCCCTTAGACCAAAATCTGCTACTTTTATCAAGTTAATTCTTATCCCTAAAAATTCAGCAAATTCCACAGTGGTTGCTAGATATCAGCATGCCACTACACATACAAGCATCCAGAGGGATTTCTGGTCCAGTCTACAAATTCTTATAAGAAACCACTGTTTGCAGGAACTGAGAACACTGTGCAAACCATTTGGCCTCTGGTCCCACAAGCACTGCTTAGGGCTAGGCATGTTTGCCCAAGGGGGAAAAAAAGTGTTACAGAATAAACTCCTCCAGTGTTTTTTTTTTTTTTTAAACTTAAAACTCATAATAAGGGACACTTTACTTAAGAATATGAATTTTAAATGTTATTATTTGATTAAACCAGGCATTTAAGAGAGCCGCTTACTGAGGGCAGTGAGATGGCTCAGTAGGTCAAGAAACATGCAGCAAATTGTTTGAACCTGAGTTCAAATGCAACCCTCACTGAGGAAGAAAAACCTCACCCCTACAAATGGTCCTCTGATCTCCATATGCCTGTAAAATGGCACCTGACTGGCTCTCCCATCTACAAACCATTGTCATTCTTTCCTTCAGACAACTACATTTTCAGTATCTGCTGCAAGCCTCACTAAAGGTCAGCAATTAGTTTTTTAACATTTGCTTTCTTTCACTGACATGATGACCTCTCATTGTGAACACTTCAAACTCCCCCATACCATGAACTCCAAATAGACACCATGAAATAACTGTCAGAATGACATTATGTCTTAACTTGTTAATGGGATTCTCCTCTTTCACTGAAGATGGGATTCTGGGATGAAGAAAGAAGAGGAAACTGCCATTGACGGAGGGCCCAGAATGGATCATGAAGTTATAGCTCACTTTCTCACTACACCATGGCAGGAAGTAGAGGAACACAAGCTTTGCCTCCACCTCTAATTCGGCAGGAAAATTAATTTGAAAAACAAAAACAGGAGAAAATTACACACATTTCAATTTTGCATGAAACAAAAGTCTTCACAATGAAATGAAGATCCACAGTATTGCAACCTCTCCATATTCATGAGGGAGGGTTGAAAAGAGTGGCAGCTGCGATACGGCCTATACAATAAACAGAGAAACAAAAGAAAGTAAAAGTCATTTCATGAGTGCATGCAAATATGTCTGGAGGTAGGGGTTCAACTTCATGTGTTCTACCTTTGGCCTTATTCGTGTGTGTGTGTGTGTGTACACATGTGCGCATGTGCATGAAGAGACCAGAAGTTGGCATGGGTGTCTTCCTATACTTTTACTTCCTTGAGACAGGATTTCACACTGAATCTAAAGATGATGTAATTAGGCTGGCTGACTGACCATATGCACCCTGGATCCACCTGTCCTTGTCACCTCCAAGGGATAAGACTGCAGATTGGTACCATAATACCCTATATGGTTCTATATGGTTTCTAGGATCCAAACATAGGTTCCTTATATTTGTATGACAAGTGCTTTTCTCAACATTTACCTCATAAGTTAAGTTAGTGTGGTAAAATTTACAAAATTCTCCAGCTCCCTCCTCTTGAACTAAAAACAAATCTTTGTTTCTAGTGCAGAGTGAACAATACTCAATTGAAATCTCTATCTTGAAAAGAATCAGAGGGCCTATCTTGTTATTTTCCAAAGTATTCTTAAGTATGAAGCCATCATATGCCAAGACGGAATATTACGTGTTGATGTGACTTTAACAGAGTCACATTATCTAATTATAGACAAAAAAAAAAAAAGCTAGGACAAGAGATTTTATGTAAACAAGAGACACTGTCTACCCCAAATCACTGGATGGACAATGGAATGTTGGGGACAATGGCCCACTTCTATCTGACTCACACTTATAAACTTTGCGTAGCCTCAGACAGAAATTTAAGAAGATTATAACTTGCATGTTCCTGGAGCCTTATTTTTTAAAATTTATGTACTAATGGTTTCTTTCATTTGCCCTTGAAATTTCATGAAGAAAATTGAGCTCTTTATACCACAGGAGACTCCTGAACCTTACAGCAATCTCCCAACTTTGCCTCTCACAGAGCCTTCTCTGGAATGTTTGCTTTTCATTTATAAATTATCTTTATAATCCATCCTTTGTGGACAAGCAGGCCTAGAGTGGTTCAACCTACATAGGAAAAATTAAACTATCGGGATGTATTATCCTAACTATTATAGGCTGAGAACATAGAAATTATTCACAGTAGAGCCACAAATACATCATATTTGGCACTCTCACTTGTCACTAACATAAAAATGTGATTCCTATTCATTCGCAGTCAATTCCATAAGGAATCAATGAGAAGAAAGTGAGAAAAATGGGACATTAAAATGTTGTTAATGATGCTAATGTGAGAAGATACGGAAACAGGCACACAAGTAGAAATATGCAGGAAATAATGCCTACACAAAAAAATTAGTAATGTGAAGTATAAGCTTCTCCCACAATTGCCTGGTGTTTCTCAGTGACTCTCATGTCATGTGCCACATTTTAGACCTACTGATTTAAGATGTACCTTCTTTTTCCCTGGAGCCAGAGCAGTTTCACCCTACAGAAGCAACTCTGGCCACTGAGCTTGTTCTTCCCACATCACCATCCAAGCATATAACACTCTGACCTTTCATTTACTATACTAATCAACAAATCATTTCAATACCTCTTGTTTTACAGGACTTGCTAGTCTTTGGTAATAGCTAAAAAAATAAACCAAAGTTTTCCTTTTTAAAGATTAAAAAGAAGAATATCTATTTAATGATAAATACATTCTTGTGAAAAAGTAATGTTTATATATAAAAGGCCTACATTTGTTTTTCATAATTCATAAAAACTTCACAAGGAAAGATAATTCTTTGAAGTTGCATGATCTTATTAAAGCAAGAAAAATGATTTTGATAAACAAGGTTTTATATATTTTTGTAATGTGGCTTTTGAGACAAAAATATGTGGTTGTGGCCCAGGGACCTCAGAAATATTGTCACATCAAAATAATGTCTGAAAACAAAAAGGCACTAGGTCTCAGAAGCTCCACAGCTTGTTGATAACACCGTGATGACAGGAGCTGTATATGAAAAGATCCTCTTCAGTTGCTACCACTGTGATCTAAGGCATGGGAAAGGTGATCCAATGGCTTTCAAGTTCAGTATTATAGCTCAGAATCACTGAATCAGGAGCACTGTCAAGTCCACAATTTAGCTCCTTAAAAACATAAAAGTGGTGTGTTTTCCCTTCTCTATCAAGAAACCCCTTAACGGATTGAGGCAAGAAATGTAATCTAGTCACTGTGTCTAGGAATCCAACTTAAATTGAATGATTGATTTAACAATTTCTAAGTATATACTAGCCTTTGAAAAAGTAAAATTACACTTTCTATCACTCTCAATGATAATTACAATATATCACTGCTTCTTTTATCCAATTGTATATACTGTGTATAGAAGACAGACCACCAACAAATGTAAGCACATTGCAAGAGCTATAATGCACATATACTTTAAGTATAAAATAACAAACCCCAGTATGATGATACATTTCTATGCTGGGCAATGATTAAGCAATTCTTAACTCTAATACTGTATGAAAATCAGAATTCACCTGGTATATTGCACAGTTTAAAATCTGATATTGAAAAGGAAAACATACATGTTCAAAATTTTTATCAATTACAAATATGTAATGCAACAAGAAAAAAAAACAATTGAAAATGAAAATTCCCTGGAAATAACATACCCCCCGAAAATAATTCTGAAACACATACAATAATGGAGGTGATTAGCTCCCTGTTACAAACTTCCACAGGCAACATGCTGACAGATATTCAATGTAAAACTGAACTTTACCATGAATAGATTTGACCAAATATCGGAAAGGGCTAACTTATGAGATGAGTTTCAGTTACTGAAAATATTCGTGGATAAGGTAAAGTATAGATTATGAAGAGAAAGCTGGACTTAACGATGCCTTTGGGGGCCTTTCAAAGTCTTAAATGTGAACTCTTTAGGATGGGACAATACTTAGACCTATATAGTTTCTCACAGAAAGAACTTGCATCGAGCGAGTATCCGCTGAGGGTGGCAAAGAGACATGGAACTGAAGCATCATTCCAAATGCTTTTCAATGCAGAGTTAGGAAATACTGAAATATGTAAAAATCTTGTAAGAAACCTGATTTAACAAAATCAAGACATGTGAAAGAAACTGAAAAACTGAATCAATGAAAATAGCATTTTGAGAACAGAAAAATGACTTGTATGATGACTAGGAAAGCAAACATCACTTGTCTTAATGAGATACACTTGCTTAATCTGAACAATAAACACTAGATCAATTTGAACTGGCATGAAATACTACCTCCTAGGACCATATAATTCTGGTCATTTAAATACTGTTAAGTCAGTTATTGAACCCCCCACCAAAAAAAAAAAAAAAACCCTCTTTGAACTGAAATAGAGTTACTTCCTTGGTAAACATTACGGTCCCAATTACATCTTCAGGGTCCGCCCTTCCTAATCATAGCCAGCATATGTGGTCATTATTGTTTTATCCATTGTGATAGTTACATGTTGATAGTTCACTATGGCCCTCAATATACTTCTTGGATAATATCAAATAGTTTCATCTATTTATTGTTCTCCTATATATTCTATATCATGAACAAGGTTATGAACAAACTGAGGTTTTGTTAAGTTTACAGAACTCTAAAGTTTTAGTATATATGACAGACACACTTATTCTTGCAGGTGATTTGTGTACAATTTGTCTCAGTTTGGAGCTTATTCATTTTTACCAGAAGTTAGTAAGTCCTTATAATTTTGATAAATTCCAATAAATTAATTTATTATAGACTGGGGGCTCTAGATCTGAAGACTTTTTTCTAGTTTTTTTTTTCCAATATTGCATTTTAAAAAGTTAATTCCTGCCTTCTGCTGAGTTAACATGTACAAAAAATGTAAAATTTCAGTGGAGGCTTTTTTGTCTGTAATACTCAACTGCTGCAGCATCTTTTGTGAAATATTCATCGCTCCTCCACTGACACACCATTGTTGTGCAGCCAGATTAGGGAGGCATATTTGAGCATTTCTACTTCTGAGTTCTCTATTCTGTTCCATCAACTTCTGTGACATTATTCACAAGCACTTTTATTCTTTGTTTCTGATATGTATGTCTTTTATTTCCCCTTTGCTTTATTTCCCTAGCTGCACTCCATCACTGTGCTTAGTAAGAAAGGCAGGGATAGACATATATGCCCTGTTCTCTGTTAGTAGGAAGCATTTAGTTCACAGCCATTATTAGTAAACATTAATGATGGAGGAAGGTCATTGGCTACTGAAAAAACTGCCTTGGCCCATCTGATAGGGCAGAATTTAGATAGGCGGAGTAAACAGAACAGAATGCTGGAAGGAAGAGGAAGTGAGCTCAGAAATCATGCAGCTCCTCTCAAAGCCAGACGCAATGAAGCAAGCCGCCAGGTCAGACATGCTGAATCTTTCCTGGTAAGACTGGTGCTACACAGATTACTAAAAATGGGTTAGGCAAAATATGAGAATTAGCCCGTAAGAGGCTAGAGCTAGTGGGCCAAGCAGTGTTTAAAAGAATACAGTTTATATGTTGTTATTTCAGGTAAAGCTAGCCAGTGGCTGGGAGCTGGGTGGCAGGAATGCAGCCCGCAGCTTCCACTACACATTAATTTCAAACAATGATGATTCTTATATTATCTAGCATAAGATGCACACCACACACTTAGTTGAGGAGAAATTGGGTGTCACCTTTGGGTGTTTCCCTTTTATAGGCATTGACTGAGCTGTTATGATAAATAGGCACTGAACATAACCAAAAAGTACTATTCTACATCTACTAACATGATTCTTTCTTCAATATCCTGTTGTAATTTCAGGTTATTTTGTCACATTTGATTGATTTTTACATTGAATGTGTCTCACAACTCTGGATAAACTCACTTGGCTACAGTGTACAATTCCATTGGGGTATTCCTGAACCGTACTTTCTAGAGTCTGCTTCAATTTTAGGTCTCTACTCATATGTATTCCTCTGCAGTTTTCCATTTATTACTTTACTTATCTGATACTGATTAAGGGCTTCATGAAATATTTGCTTCCTGAAATTAAAGGAAAGTGTTCATTCTTTATATACTTGATTTCTGGAATAAGTTTTATCTAATTAGTGACAATTTTTAAAGTATTTTATGAAATTATTCATTAAAATCTATATAGACAGATTTCTTATTTTAGATGCTTTAAAATTATTGCTTATACTTTTGTAGTAGTTGTAGCATATGCAAATTATTTTATATTACATATTAGGCAGCCTTTTCTTTAAAAAAAATACCTGCTTAATCTAAGAGAGGAAATTTATTCATGTAGAATCATTCTTAGTGCCCTTTAGTAACTCTGTGATGTCAGTAGAATGATATTAACCTAAAACGTAAAGACAAGGACAACTCTCATATACATCTACTCCCTACTTCCACTCCCTTTCCTGCTAAACTACCATCTTCTTTATTTTACTCTATTCAAAAACCAAATGTAACCACATTTTTGATTTTTTGGGACAAGAGTACAGACTACAAATCCTTTTATTTTCCTTCCATCTGAGAATGTCTTAATCTCTCCATTACAGAAAGACATTATCAGCCTTTCCTAATTAAATAACTGTAGTATCTATTTTATGTGAAAGCATTTTAATATGTAGTAAGTTTTCAGGCTTAATAACAACTTACATACTGAACTTATTTTCCAGTAAGTTCCAACAAACAGCTTTCCAAAAGGATGGCAGTATTGTGTCAACCCCATGAAAAGGGATGCGTAGAAGTAATCTCTTCACTTAGAGAAAGGAAGAACTGCTTGACCTCAGAAAACCCTTACAAATCCACTCCTGAATTTCAAATCATACTAGTGAGAAAGATTTTTCAATGTGTTAATATTTATGCAAGACATAGTGGAATACACTCTGAATATCACAGAAAACTGTCTCTTCCTTTCACAAGCTAAACTAATCCTTTTATTCCCGCCACATTTCCCCTTGGCTTTTGGCTTAATTCTTTCTCTCTCACAACTCAGACATTCCATCACTGTGCATAATCCAGTCTGACTGCCCACTGGACGAAGAAGGGGGACATCACATTAACTACACCTTAATTCACACATGTAGAAATAAAAGAGCTGTCACTTGGTTACATAAACAGTTATCATTTGAGAACAACAGAAATATTACTCTTTTTTGCTTTAATTTTGTTTTTTTTTGTGAAATTTTGCTATACATTCAGAAACACCTTACCTATTATTCTATGATATACCTCTGAAATATATAAAATACCTTTTTAAAGATCCTAAAATTATATCAACATGATAAAACACGAATAAAACAAATCACATTTATCATTTTGTCCTCTCATGCAAGGATTAGAAAATTTTCATTTGTCTATTTTTCTGGAGTTGTTTCTTATCTTAGTGAACCAATTAATAATGCTGGAGTAAGAACAATGCATTGTTATTTTATAAAATTCACAACTAGTAACTGATCCTTACTGATGGCTCAGCAATAGCTCACACATATTCAAAAGTGCTCAGTCCACAGAAACTATGTTCTTCATACTATCCAAACCTTTATGAACATGACTCAACGTTTCCTTGAAACTGCATCTGTATACACATCAATGCTAGAAGAATGCTCAATCAAGCTTTCTCCTTATAATAAACATATCGGTGCCAAGGCCTTCTGTTATATTAACTTACAATTAAAAAGGACAGACACAGGCCAGGGTGTCTTGCTCTCTTAAGATTGGAGGGGGGTGGGGAGCAGGGTATGTGAAGGGTGTGGGAGGGAAGTGAGGGGGGAGGAAGTGGGAATTTGGATTGATATTTTTTAAGTAATAAAGTAAAATAAGAAAAAAAGAAAATAGAATAGAGAAATTAAAATTACCATCTACTGATGGAAGAAGGTCATTGGTTAATTATAATAAAGAAACTGCTTGGCCCTCATAGGTTAAAACATAGGTGGAAGGGAGGAGTAAACAGAACAGAATGCTGGGAGGAAGAGGAAGTGAGCTCAGAGGCCATGCTCCCCTCTCCCGGGCAGACACTATGAAGCAAGCCGCCAGGTCAGACATGCTGAATCTTTCCCGGTAAGACGGGTGCTACACAGTTTATTAGAGATGGGTTGATGGGGCTATCAGAATTAGCCAGTAAGGGCTAGAGCTAATGGGCCAAGCAGTGTTTAAATGAATACAGTTTGTATGTTGTTATTTCGGGGCTTAAGCTAGCCAGGTGACCAGTAGCTGAGGTGGCGGGAACACAGCCCGCAGATCCTACTACAATCTACTAATGGTTCAATAATAGTGTAGTTATCCTAATGAATTGAAATAAACAAGTACATCGATTATTTCTGATTTTACGTTTATATTGTGGCATTTTATATTAACATAAATTCTAAATTTAAATAATTGTGGCACTTTATATAATGATCCATTAAAAAATGGGATGGTATTTGTAAATGAAATTTGTAAGTCACACGTAGCAAAATCATCATATCAAGGAATCTGGGTAAGAAAACCCAATAAAATTGTGGCTGAATAAGAGATTAAATAAAATCACAAGGCAAATAATAATAAACACAATTACTTAAAATTATCCTCTAGGTTAGAAGCAGTAACATTTAAAAATTCTTTAGGGACTTAATTAAAATACTTTTCAAACATGATCAAGAGAAGTAAATTTGGCTCTGTATGTTTATTTTGACATTTTAAAATGTGTTTTAATTTGAGAAAAGAAAATAACACATTTCATGAAAAATAAAGTGTTTTTCATTATATTCCTTTTCTGTAGGTCTCTTGGGTAAAACCTTTTTCATGGTGAGTAGAAAACATAATATTAAAATGTCATCAACAAGAAACATTCCCCAATTTATGAAATAAATATTGTCATACTGTGAACAAACTGTATTGCAGTCTACAACGAATATCACTTATTACTTACTATTGATTACTTATATTTAATTTCTTTTTAAATAATAGCTCAATATTTAAATAAAATTAAAACTGAAAAATATGTAGCAATGATTTATCAGACTCTAAATATTTTGGCACTATAGATTTATGAAAAAAATTTCAATAATAAATAAAAAAAATTGACATCTAGTCTCTCCACATAGATAAATGCCTCACATATTTCTCTAGGGCCTCATTTAGTGGGTGTCTCTGAACCACCCCATCCATATAACCTGTTCAAACTGTTACACATAGGGAGGTCCCACATGAAATATCCTGGCTTTGTCTAGACATCCCTGCCTAGACAAAAACTAATCTCTAAGCTTCTGCCAGAACCCACGGTATGGTGCTTCAACCCATAAGCCCCTTGCACACCACATTCAACCTTTAATCCAGCCAGATCTACTCCCACAGTCCAGGGTTGGAACAGGAAGCCCATCTGGCTTTCCAGCCACATGACTTCATTCCACCCAAGCCATTTGCAGCATCTCTGCACAACCCACAAGAACACCTTCTCTCCTGCTCCAATATTCTCTGTCCATAGAAGAACAAAATAAGTTCTCCTGCCCAGATCTCATCACAAAAATACAAACTATATTAAATATCAAAGGACTACCTTCTCCCCAAAGCCTAGCAGTGCTGTGGGAATGTTTGTCAATGAGATTGACAGAAATGAACTCCTGGAAACAAAATTTAAGAGAAAAATGGTGAAGTCCATCATAGAATTCAAGGAATTTGAGGAAGACACTACCATTTTTTTTATATTTCTGTTTTATGTGTTCAATCCTCTGTTTTATCTTCAAGTCCTAATAGAGTATTTTCTACTTAATACTTTCTCCATGTAAGATTTTCTTTTGTTTTTTTTCTAGCTAAGTTACTGAATTTTCAATTTCATCTGTATTTCAGCTTGGGTATCTTCAATGTTTCTATTTCCTTATTGAACTTCATGTTTAAATCCTGGGTTTTCCTTTTTGTTTACATAAAATTTTTGTGATTACATGGGCATTACCATGTGTGTTAATTTCTCTTACATTCTAACTCCTTGATTTGATTGACCTCTTTGTGTCTTCTTTAAATTCCTTCATCTGGGTACAGGAAGTTTTTTTGTTAGTTCTAAATTTCTTATGGACTGAGAATATTTGATCAGGAGAGAGGGTGTGTACATGGGATGTATATAGATGTTGTACAAACAAATATCCAAACAAATATCAGCTATAACACTGATTTGCATATGCCAAATGACTCCATATTCTATTACACAGATACTTGCTTAGCCATGCTCATTGCTGCTCCATTCACAATAGCTAAGAGATGGGGGAAAAACTAAATGTCCTTCAACTCACTAATTGAAAATGAAAATGTGGTACATATATATTATGTAATACTACTCAGCTGTTGAGAAAAAGGTGAAACTATGAATTTGAAGTTAAATCAATGGAGCTGGGAACCTAGAGAAGAGCATATTCAGTGAGGTAACACAAACGCAGAAAGACAAAGTCACGTGTTTTCTCTCATGGGAGGCTCTTAACTGCAACAAATCTTCAGATATGAGGATATGACCAGAAGTAACTGCAGAAACCAGAACCAAGTGGAACCATGGCAGGGTTATGGGCATGAGGAGGCAAGAGAGATAAAAACAGAAGAGTACAAGTGATCTGATCAGAAAAAAAAAATGTGAAGGAGAAGCTCTAACTAGAAAATGGGGAGAGAGATAAATATGGATGGAAAGGGGTAAAAATAATAGTGTGTGTAAAAAAAAAGCCATAGTGAATCAACAATCTAATTTATAATTTAAATGCATACAAATTTGTGTATAAATGTACATATATAGTTCAAGTGAAATTTTGTCATGTGCTCTGACAATATTCTTACAAGACTCAAAGACCATCTAACATGAACAAACCAACACCAGGCTTAAGTTCTCTTTTGAGTTATTGGTCAAGGATGTCCAAAAGACTTCCAAAAATTAGACTGTTGCTATTGGTGTTGGTTTCTTACATGAGGTATAAGACAAGTCCCTGTTATTGAAGACGCCATGCATGCATCCCAGAAGCAGGTCCAGAGGCCAGCTGTAACTTACATGAATACCTTTTTCCAAGATCTAGCTTTCATACAGCATTACAAAGGAAGGAGGAAACCTCCTCAGTTATGAGACTTATGAACCACAGCAATGACCAGAATTGCATGATAAGCCAAAAGGTACAGTAGTGGTAGAAATACCTTGGAAGTAACTAGCATCAAATTTGACATACAGCTCACTTGATAATCAGGAAACCATGCCTGATATTGACGACCAGGGTAACTGAAGCCACAGGTCTTGAAAGAGAACCTACACTACTTGATCAAACCAGAATCAACCCTGCAGCAGTGAGAGATAAGGTGAAGCTTTTCAGATAGTCATCACTGGTGCAGATTAAAGCACATAAGGGCATATGTGTAAGTACACACTCATTTTTTAATACGAATGTTCAACACTCACACAACCATATCCCCAGGTTTGTCTCCTTTATTGTTAATGTCCTATTTTAACATTAAACACCTAGAGAAGAACAATCTTTTCCTATACACCATTTGAGCAACTGAAAAATACAAGGGTCTTGGTCTAGGAGTAACATTTTAGAGACATTTGATGCTGCCTTTGGTATGAAGTAATTGCCATGTCAAACCCTATTTGTAAGTCTTTGGGACCATATTTTCCTCGGATAGTAAAAAAACAACAACAAAAGAAACAAACAAACAACAAAGCTATGAAATTATGACAAAATGTACTAGAGGCAAATAACCTGGAGGATAAGAGTGCATACAATAGATGTCAGATTATCATTTTTATCTGAACTACAAGCATTACTCTGCTTAGAAAACAACTGCCACCGGCTAGAGTTTACCACCAAATGATTTACATTTGTGAGATGTACAGCAAATTTACATTTTTGGAAACTTAATCTAGCAGTACTAAGGAGACCCAAAGAGAATTCATTCGAAGAAGTATGTTTGATTCAACTGTATTCCAAGCTTAGCTTATAATTAATTATACCTCTTCTGCATCTTTTTAATTATTTAACAGATTAGACCTGAAACTCTATGACGACTTTTGTTGCTTTTTATGAACACTGGGAAAAGTGCGAAACTTTAAGGGACTTGTGAAACAAATGGCCGTTCAAATGTTTACTGAATGACTCCAAGAGTTACCTTTCTCCTGTTTGTCAAGAAGCCATGGGTGTGATTTATGCTAAGTAACAGCTTTGTGTCTCTTTATGTAAGGCAGCTTCAACCACAAAATGCCAACATCAGCAGTTCATCACAGCTTCTCTCTATGATACACTCCCCTTCTCCTATCCTACTGCGACAAAAATGCCATCCACACACCATTAAATACAATTTTCTTGATCCAACTCCCTCAAAGTCAGTAAAGAATTCCACCTCATTCCCTTACTGAAACAATTTCCCACTCTCTTCAAGAACAATTCTTCAGACCCCCTCACCTACAGTTCAGATACTTTGGACTTAAGGCTGGTTTTTGTGCATTTTATTTTAAAAAAATAAACAATTAGAGAACACCATTGTCTACCTATATGTATGCCCTAGAGACTAGTCCACGTCTCTAAAGGTTCCATCATCTCCCTCTCCTTCCATCCTAGGAACCAAACCTTTAATCACATCAGATGCTGTGGGACATACATATTACACTCAAATCATAGCACTAATTTATTACCTGATGTCAATTTTTTTCTTCCCCTCACATATAATCAATCACTCTACAATATTTTCAAGTCTAACTTCAAAATGTTTTGCATTTTTAATTGAACTCTAAAATTAGCTATTGCCAACACACAGACAAACCTAAGACTGCCCTGTCTTAGTTAAAGTTTTTATTGCTTCAAAGAGAAACCATGATCATAGCAACTTAAATAAAGGAAGATATTAATTGGGGTGGCTTATAGTTTCAGAGGTTTAGTTTATTATCATCATGGTAAGACATGGTGGTGTGCAGGCAGTCATGGTGCTAGAGGAGCTGAGAGTGGAGAAAGAGCTATGCCTTGATCCCACAGGCAGTGTTCTGAAGCAGTGGACATGGCTGCAGATATAGAGACCTCAAAGTCCACCTCCACAGTGGCACAGTTACTCCAACAATGCCACACCCACCATTAGTGTCACGACCTTTGGGGGCCATTTCCTTTCAAATGACCACATTGCACTTTCCGGCCCCTAAAGGCTTGTAGCCACATCATAATGCAAATATGCATTTATTCCAAAGTTAAAAGCCCCCACAGTCAATAACAGTCTCAAACTTCTTTAAAAATCTAAAGTTCCAAATCTCTTCTGAGATTCACGCAAATATTAACTGCAATCCTCTGAAAAATCAAAATCAAAAAGCAGATCACAAATTTCCAACATATAATAGCACAAGCTGTACATTGATATACATTACCATTCAAAAATACAGTGAAGACAGCATACTAATAAAGTACTGGATCAAAGCAAGGCCAAAAACCAGTTGGGCAAACTCCAGACTCCGCATCTCCATTTCGGATGTCAAAGTGCTCTTCAGATCTCCAACTCTTTTCAGTTTTATTGAGTACAAAACACTACTTTTTCTTGGATTTGTTCCACTTCTGCTTAACAACTTTCCTTGACAGAAACCCCATAACTATAGCATCTGTGACATCTTGGGGTCTGCAGGGCAATCCAGGCTTTACCTTCACAGCATCCCCAATTGTTCTCTAGGGCCACTCTGCAGGGGAATCCCTGATGTCTATCTGTCCTCAGCAGCTTTTTTTAGTTACTCCTTGACTCTAAAGCCAGAACCAGGAGACCAAAGCAACCAAGTTCTGCAGCTTGCCGGGGCTGGAATATATCCCCTCGTTCACTTACATCTTCACCAGCTTTCAGTTTTCAAAGGTTTCCTTTACTGCCTAAGTTTGTCTTTTCTGGAATTTACTCTGTAGACCAGCCAGGCAGGCCTCAAACTCAGAGAACCACTAGCCTCTGCCTCTGAAGGGCTGGGCTTAAAGGCATTCACAACCACACCAAGCTCTAAGACTTCTTTAATTTCCCTTCACAAGTTGGAAATTTAGCTATTTACCACTGCCTTTATTCCATTTCTTAATCTACGTATCTCCTTCATCACGGGACTTAACTCCATTCCATTTCCTGGTGCTCCTTTTCTCCTCAAATTGCTCGGCAATTTCTATATTTCTCCTGCTTATTTTGCTCCTTTTCATTGCAAATCTTCATTAGAGTTACCAGTAATAAACATATGACAGTCTCTACGAGGCTGTTTTGAGATTTCCTCTACCAACAGAATTAATCCAGAACTCTTCACTTTAGCCTGAGGCAGACTCTTTGGACAAGGGCAAAATGCAGCCACGTTCTCCACCAAAAACTTCACATGACCACTCTCTCGGTCACATAATAATATTCTTCTCCTCTGAAACATCTTAATGCAGGCACCCAAAATTCAAATCTTTCTCAGCACCACTGTCTTCCATGTTTTTACTACTATGGCTCATGTAGAAGTGCTTAATGCATTCCACTGCTTTCCTATCACAAAATACCAATGTCCAGATTCCTCTAAACAAAAACATGGTCCCAGGCCTATCCCAGCAATACCCCACTCCTTGTCACAGTTAGGGTTTCTATTATAGTGAAACTATAACCATGACCATGGCAACTCTGAAAAGGGAAAATATTCAAAGTAGTGGCTTACAGTTTCATCAGAGGTTTTGTCCATTACTATCATGGAACATGGCAGTGTACAGGCAGACATGGTGCTGGAGAAGGAGCTGAGTGGAGAAGGAGCTACATCTCAATCCTGCAGGCAAGAGGAAGTGTTCTGAAGACTGTGTGTGGCTTGAGCATATATGAGACCTCAATGTCTGCCCCCATAGTGACACACTCCCTCCAACAAGGCCACACCTACTTCAACAAGACCATACCTCATAATAGTGCCACTCCCTTAACAGAGCATTTTGTTACAAACCACCACACCCTCCAAAGTAAAGACAAGTTAATGTCTCTTTAATCTGCTCATATTCTCTACATCTACTGAATATCCCTCTCCTTCTTAATTTTTTTTTTACACAGTAAATAGCAATATCTTTTCAGGAACTGCATAACTTTCAAACATTTAAAAAGCTGCTGGAACACTTTCCCATCAAATAGATAAACAGTGAAAGAGAAGATTACACAAACTCTTTCCAAAAGCCTACAGGGCTTTTTGAACTGACAGCCGACAAGCCCTTTTGCTGGGGAAAAATCTTTTTGTGTACGGTGAAGGCATGTCACTGTGATTGATGAAGAGCAGAATGGAGGGTTTCCAAGCACAGAAAATGCTGGAAAGAAGAAGGGAAGGAGTCTCGGAGTTGGGGAGGGGGAAACATGACATGTAGCAGATGAGTTAACAAGCCATGAACCACATGGCAATACGTACATTAATAAAAAATGAGTCAATTTAAGATATAAGAGCTACTTAGAAGTAAGTCTAAGCTATTGTCCAACCTTTTATAATTAATAAGAAACCTCTGTCATTATTGGGCAGCCAACAGTTCTGATGACATATCCACCCACACCCTTTGGCCAAGGGAACTTCTTTCCTTATTCATTCATATCTCTTTGGCCTTTTATAAGCACACACATAAGAAAAAAGAACCTACATTCTATGGAGGTGGACCAGGCAACTACTGTTCTTCGTAGTTCCTCAGTTCTCAGGATTCAATATTGCACCTCACTTCTCTTGGTCTGGGATAAAACATTGTCTCCCGAGAACTGCACAAGTCAACCATACTAAAATATAATTACTGTGTAACAAAACACCATACACTTTGAGCTGGCTGTCACTGACTTCACGTTTGTTTTAGTTTTTCTTATGCTTGATAATGAAGTCCTGTTGTGTTGACCAGAATGTTCTCAACCTTGAATTCTCCTGTTCTTGCCACCCAACTGCAGTAACTGTAGACATGCACCACCATGACCAACAATAATTGGCTATTTTCTAGGTTGTTCTTTTTTTCTTTGTTCCTTGCTAATAATTATCCTTATCTGAAATTTTGTTTCACATTTTCTACTTTCCTCACTTGGACACAGGGATCTGAGGGTGAAGTCTGTTTTGATTCATTTTCTTCCATAACTTTATTTTGGAAGTTTTCAGAAATGTATAATAATTATTCTAAGTTTCTTAATTAAGGCATCTGCTATACCAGACTTATCTTGAATATATTATTTTCACAAGCTGACTTCTTAAGAATCAACATTAGTTCACAAAGGCACATGATCCTAAGATGCAACTTAAAATAAAGACCACAGAGAGTTTTTACATATGTTTATTTTCTATCCAATATTTCTTAAACGTCCTACCCTACAGACTCCACTGTTTTAATATACACTATGCTCTGATCTGTCCCCTGTCCCATCCCACAACTGTCACTCTGAAGTTTCCTTACTTGTGAAAGTTCTCCAGATCACTTCTTTTGTTCCAGCCATACATCTGCAACTTTTATAATTTTTTTACAGAAGGATGAACTTCAAATGTGTGTGTATATATATATATATACATATATATGTATATATATATATATACCACATTTTACTTATCAATTAATCAGTTAATAGACTAATAAACAATTCTCTGAATGAATTTGAGGCCTGCTTCACAAGAGGGATTCATACTTGTTACTGTAACCCTTTGAAACACCCATGGATGACAAATCTTGGACCCTATAGGTAGCAATGTCTTGTTTATGTTTTAACAAAGAATGGGTGCCTGAAGATCAGAGTGCAGAGCTAAGTCACTAGGGACCAGGGAGTAGTGGCATACACCTTTAATAACAGGACCCAGGTGACCCAAGCAGAGGGGTTTCTGTTAGTCAATGGTCACCCAGGGCTATACAAGATTAAATCTGTCTAAAAGAGAAACAGAGCTTGCACAAAAGTGATCCCAGCAATTGGGATCTCACGCCTTTATTTAGTACCAGCACTAGGGAGGCAGAAACAGGAGTGATATGGCTGAATAGAGAGAGAAATAAAGCAGAAGCAGACATGAGCTCAGTCTAGTCTGTGGTTTGGTGGAGACAGATGGAGTCTGGAGACAGGATCACCCCTTCAGTCGGAGCATTGGTAGAGGTAAAAGAAATCTCAAGTGACTGACCTCTCTGCTTCTCTGAACTTCAGCATTCACCCCTACATCTGACTTTATTATTAAGACCAGATAGAATTTGTACTACACTTATGGACAAACTTTCTGCAGCAGTTTAGCTAAATTGTGACAGATCAAACATATTTTTTATATTTATACGCATAGAAAAATGCTTCCCCTAACCTTAATCAAAAAGGTCTCTCTTTGCAATGATTAGAGGGGCATGCGGCGATGCAGGGCTGCTCACGGTACTGAGCTTAAGTGACAGTTGAGAGAGTACTAAGTCCCAAACAGAACCATTTATATCATCACCTTTGGCATGTAGGGATCACTGCAGACGAGGGGACAACAAGATCATAAAGGGCAGAAGAAAAGTAGAGAGGCTATGAATACTGACGTCTGGGCCTGGCAGAGCCAATGTAGTCAGCCATGAGTTCAGTTGCTGTGGTTGCCTACAGTGGCTCTACACAAGACTGGGTCATTAACAGTCAATATAACAGTCAATTTCACCACAGTGAAAGGGCTGGCTGATGGGGCCTTTCCCCTCCTTGCTAAAATAGTGGCTACTGATGGATTCTTGGAAAAAAACAGTCATTGCCTTCAGCTGTATATTCACTGAAGCGCCTATCAAACTCCAGTATGTAATTCAAAATCCATAGTAACACAGATGATCCTTGTCAAACTCAGTGGGCCTGAAAACATGCAAACGTGCAAATACGCATGCTCAGAGATTAGAGCAGGAGGGACATTATAACAATCTGTATGCACTTTACACATGTACACAACTGTCAGAAAACAAATTCAATAAGCATAAAAGCCACGAATGCATATTCACTAAATATTCTAAGGTATTTGAACTATAAAGAAATGTGTAGAAATTTCCATAATTTAGAGATTTCTAAATTTCCCATGGCACTGAACATTCTTCATAGGACACAGGATGATACTCAATGTACTCCTTCTTGGGGAAGCCTTTTATTTATTTAATTTTATTTAATATACATTGGTGTGAGAGTTTCAGATCCCCTGGAATTTTAGTTATAAACAGTTGTGAGCTGTCATGTGGGTGCTGGGAATTGAACCTGGGTCCTCCAGAAGAGCAGCCAGTGCTCTTAGCCAGAGTCATCTTGCCAGTCCATGGGGAAGCATTTTAATAAGCAAATACATAGAACAAGGATCTGTGAGAACCTCAGATACTATTGCTAGCAGAGAAATGAGAAGAAATACCATTTTCTCAAAATGGAGTGAAATGACTTCAACTACTCAAGAGGCTTTATTACACAGAATAATTTATAGTCAGCTGAACATACATTTGAGAGATATTTTCTGATATGTTTCCTAGAGATCATACTACAAGATATCCAAGGCCTGTTGTGGGAAAATATTCTGCCAATAATACCGGGGTACTGGCGTTAGGGCACAAATTCTTGTCTGTGAACATGATCTTTAAAAAGGAGAGAGACAGAAATCACACACTCTCTTAGGTTGTGAAGATCAGGTCAGGAAGCATGAAGCAGGGTGTGATCAGTCCCCAGCTTCTGGGTTCCAGCTCTGTGAGTCTGTTTTCTCCATAGTGCTTTTTTGAGGTGTGTGTGTGTGTGTGTGTTTCTCAAAACAGAGGTCTACACTGTAATTTATGAGAACTGGTGAGTGTAAATGTACCTATGTATTTATTCATTCAACAAATCTGTGTATTAATGAGCTAAGCCCTGTTTGAGTCTGAGAGATAAAGTAGGCACCAAGGCAAATATTGGTATTTGTCCTGCTGAAGGTTATATTCTTGTTTGGTGTACATGAGAAAAGTAAACTAAATGATACTAATGTAATTCAACTATTAATTAAATCTGTATTATGATGTAGAAAAACAAAAAGTAGAGACAGTTATAATAACAATTAACACAGAATAGTAAAAGAAAATAAAGTTCAGATAGGAGAAATAATTTCAAAATAAAATGAAACATAATCATAATGGTGAAATGTATTTGTGGGTAGAATGAATTAGAGGCAGATATTTGAATTCAATAACAATAAAAAATGTAAAATTGTAAGGACATCATAACATGTCCAAGAAAGGAGACTAATTCTTCTTATATGCCAGAAATTGTTTAAAAACATCACAACTTTTAAAGATCTCATAATAGCTCTAGGTAAGTGGCGCGTTAATCACTGTTTTAAAGAAAAAATTCAAGTACATAAGAATTGAAGTTACTTCACCATCCCAAGGCACCGAGGAGTCATTCTCCCGGAGACATCTATGACAATTCCACCAGCTGAGATTCAGGTGGTCACTTGCCAGTGTATTCAGCTATTAATAAGCCAACCTGTGTTTTTGCTTGTCTTATCCTGTGTTTTGAGCATCAAATGCATCAGATTTTGATTCCCCGAAGATGGGAGCCATGTCTTTTCTACATTTTAAGGAAACTGAGTCTAGCATAGCACAGAAGGTTCTAACCACTGTAGAAATGAATTCAATCCCAAGGAGGAGGTGAATCAAGTGAAAGAGTGTTACAGACAGGAGACGTGAAATCAATGATGCTACATGGAACTTTGTGGAAGTCCATGTCGAAAGCAAGTGCTCTGGCATATCACAAAATGGGAAGAAAATGTGAGCAAAAACAGAAACTCTCATCAAATGACATGCCAGATAAGTGACTTTTCTTCATTACTGCTAACCTGGTTTCTCTAGGATGCTATCATTTTTATAAAGTTTAAATAAATTATAGGTCTTTAAAATTCATAAAAATCACTTTTCATTATTTATCTATGCTACCCATCGTCTAAATGAAATCCATAACTTTTAAAATATGGATGAGAAAGAACAAATGCAATTAGATTATTTGAAACAGAGTATGTTGCTAAATTATTTATTTCTTGTTTAACCAGAATGACTGAATCATTCATTCTAAATCACAGATGTCTGGATCATTTGCCAGAGAAAAGTAGAGTGCCACAACAATTAAATTTATGTGTTTACTGACTGACAAATTGGTGTGTATTATGCTGGCTGTTCTATATAACTGCTGCAGGCTAAGGGTTAATAAATGTCAGTGGACATTTTGTTGAAGTTATATGTTCATCATCAATTTCTTAAGAAATTGAAATTTAGTGTTTCATAAAGCACATACTTCCATATTTTGAGCTCACTGCTACTAAATTTATTGAAAAATAAAATGGCATTTCATTCAACTAGCTCAATAAATTGATGTGCATTTACCCAATCTAATCAATTACAAAGCCATTATAGAAAAACCTTCAGGGTACTTGCTCAACAGCACTAATGTGTCATACAACACAATACACACAGGGGTAGTGAGTCTTCAGCAGCAGGTTAGAGTGAGTACTGAAATGGATTCATACATATTTTTAAATTACTCAAAATTGAAATTTAAAGGCTGAAAACCAATTCCACTACTGCAATCCTTACGTAGCTTAGAACAACTCAGATGTAAGGAATCTATATTTCTACCGTAAACAGTTTTATGTTTAAAAATATATGCACACGCACACACACTCACATGTTCGCATACACACACAGCACTCACAGGCATGCTCACGCACATGTACGCACACACAAACACACAATTTAGGATGAAAATCTAATGTGAACTGAGATATGCTGTGTGAGCAAACAAGCCATACTTCTAAGTCACACTACACCAAAATGTAAAATATCTTATTTGACTTAATTTAATGAGTTTTATAGAGCTTTAAGATTTAAAAAAAAAATGATTTGAATCCCCATAGTTAATGAAGCTAAATATAGTTGTTCTGCTTATTTCACCTTGTATTTTTGCATTGCTACGAATTAATGAAATTTTTCCATGTCGTTTGCTTTCCATTTATGCTAAGCAGTGACACACCACTACCTCAGTGGGACCACTGAGTCTGTTTGGCACTTATTTCATGTAAACCTCACATATAATTTGATTGGACTATTTTCCATGCTGGAGACACTATGAGCTTCTCTCACAGTCTTTATAAAAAGAAGGTGTTTGGTGAATGAACTCATTTCCCAGTGCACTATAAGTTTTCAGGAAACTCCCTGAAATCTCTTTCCATGATGTTAACTTCTGAAAAGGATATTTCAAATAAACCTTCAGATATAACGTAAGCACACAAATTAGGAAAGGATCCCAGAACAAAAGATAAAAGGAGGAACTACTGATCTATCAAATCAATGGTAAGTAACTATGAAATAACTGCTAATAACATTTCATCAAATAACAGTAAGCAACTCAGGGTCAAATGCTTTTCCAGGCTGAGAAACCATACAGCACACAGAAGTGACAGCCCCTCCCTCCGAATGCAGCGTGGGCACCAGCGATCCCAGCAATCAGAAAGACACTATAAGAATCAAGTAGTCTTTTCTCACTAAGGACTTTATTTAAAGGTTATCGTCCAACCTCGCTATTGGGAAAACAAAACATTTTTACTTATAGTGAATGTTTTGACAATACAAGTCCTGCATTCCTTTAAAAACAGAGAAGCATACAGCAGAGCCCTTAATCCAGCACGGTTGTATACTCTTGTAAACTCAGTATTTGGAAGACTGAAGGAGAAATCTACCAAGAGTATAAGGGCAACAGAGCTGCATAAGAATGTCAAAGCTACCCTGCCCTATGCGGCAGGATCTTAATTTAAAGAAAATTGCGTCCTAAAAAGACATCTGACATACAATGCAAAGTAAGCAACTAATTCAAAACTGATTAGCAAAATGACGTCGGAACCTGAAAAAAATTTAAATATAGCACAAGGATGCCTCATTTATTTCACCGTTCAGAATAAATTAGTCTAGAGAAATAAAATCTTCTAGAAATCTTCATTAAAACTTTATAGTAGATCTAGAAGTGGAGCTCGGTGTCAGAATGCTGGCCTAGCAAGTACAAGGCCCTGGGTTCCGGGATGGGGGAAAAAAAGCAAGCAAATGCTGACTTTAGATCATTAACATCACACTTAAAACAATAAACAATCTAACTAAAGGTACTTTTAAATTGCATTTAATTTTTTCTTGGCACCTTTTATGATGCAGATTTTGAAGACAATTTTGACTTTTTTAATGACTAAGGTTCATTATGATCAATTATTATACTACACTGTGGTATAATGATGCCCAGAGGGACAATTGCAACATGCAGAACTGTTTGCCGCAGTACCTAAGTGGCTTTGCACTGCTGCGCTTTCAGTTCTGGTTTCTGACCTTGATAGGTTTTCTCTTTCCCAGTGCTCTCAGAGGTGACAACTCAATACTATTAGCGGTGGATCACAATCAGTCATTTCAACAACTGATTCTAATTTTATGCACTCACTTAGAATTGCATCACCTGCTTTAAAAGCTAGTATCAGACCGTGATGAACAAAGACCCATTGCCACTGTAGTACACGCTGATACATCTTGAAAACATGCTACTACTTGCATGCATTTCTCTAATTATAATTCCCAGGGCTAAGGCAGCTGGTAAGTCTGGCAATGAAATGGCTTCCACATGATATATTGATTGCAGCAATGAACACTACAACGTAGAATTTAGGATATTTGTGCCAATGAATCTTTACAACCCTATGAAGTGCAGAAATGATCTAATTTTACAAACAAGGAAGGAAGGAAGGAAGAAAGGAAGGGAG
>NC_022010.1:80444950-80482915 GCF_000317375.1 Microtus ochrogaster
AAGGAAGGAAGGAAGGAAGGAAGGAAGGAAGGAAGGAAGGAAGGAAGGAAGGAAGGAAGGAAGATTGATTAACCAGGTCTGGTAATAGTGTTATACACTGTCTTCTAGTCATTTATAATTAAAAACTTTTTCAACTTAGATGCACAGGATTAAAAGTATCAAGTATGTTAGCTGTAGATATCCTGAATAAAGCTTCCGCCTGGCTTTATCCAGCAGTAAAGAAGCAGTTCATTTACTCATCTACTAAGATCAAGCATTACTAAGAGTAGCGATGATGCTCTGTCAGTTTAGCTTTATAATATTCTCTTTGATGACACAAATGACACTGAGGGAGAGTACTACATTTAAGTCATGAATTATTATCAGCTTCACCACATTTGACTCCTTATAATTTAATTGGAAGGCTGGTAGAATCATATTATCTTGTGACCCAAAGCACACAATGAAGTCCAAAGATAGGCCCAGTGTGCTGGGAATTTTATCTATGTTACATAAAATTCTTTTGTATGAAATAATGATTTCAAAATGTTGACTGTGTGATATTCAAAACTGGAGCAAGTTACATTTAAAGTGTGTGTTTCTGACTTTCCTTAAGTGAAAGATAAGCTGCTGTCCTGTGCTCTCAGGAAAATTTTGACAGCGGCTAGCTAGCAGCACTGGACTCAAACAAGTTCTGTTTGTTTCAGACTGTCAAAAGACAAGACCTGGCCATGCTCCCACAAGTTACCTGCTCTGTGTAGCAAATATCTGAAAGCACAACTCCATATTCCACAGTACTCTGTGTTTCTTGTGTTAGACATTTCATTCAAGATGCATTGTTTTTTGTAATTGGAACTAGTGCCTCATAGAACATCAAAATAGTATCCTTATGATTGTTTTACACATGAAATCAAGATTCAGGTGGACCATGCTTGGTGCAACCTGGGGGATAAAGATAACAAAACCACCTGCAATCTACCTGACATTATGTTCGCTCTTTAGCAAATTAATTATTTTGAAATATTATTACTGTTGCTACTATTACTATTTAAGGTGAAAGTCCCATTTCCTTCTTTTCATTGAATTCAGCAGTAAAGAATAAATGAACCAAAAAAAAAAAAAAAGAGGCTGGTGATGTGACTTGGTGGATAAGAAAGTTTGTTCTACAAGAAGAACCTCTATTTGAGTCCCAGCATGCACAGCAAAAATGGAGCATGACTGAAGAGCCCCTGAATCCCAGCACTAGCAGGCAGAGGAAGAAGAATCTTGACCGTTTCCTACCCATTAGCTAAGCTGAAATAACAAGATCCCAGTTCAATGACAGACTCATCCCAAATCAATAAGAAGGGCGGGAGTGGCATTTGCTTATATATGTTGAAGATGAAGGTTAATAGTTTGGCATCCACTCCTATGTTCATCATGTGTACGCCTGGGCCCATTCACCCATATACTCACATTTGTGAAATACATACACACAAGAGATAGCTCTACAAAAATATTCTGAAGTATCACCGCAGAGCATGCAGGTAAAATCTATGCTAGAGAAACAAACAGGAAAGCAGAGAAAAGAAGAAAAGATTATGTCTAGCTTAAATGAAACATATTGGACAAACATTATGGACAAACTATTAACCTTCATGTTCAACATGTAGCAGCAAATGCCCTATTGAAATAGAAATAAACACACAGAATTATATACCCATAATCTCACATAGTATTCATCATAATGATAAACAATCAAGATGGAATCAGGAATGATAGGAGACTGGAGGGATGTGTTTATATCAGATTGTCAGGGGCATATGGAAGCACCTGATGCCACAAAAATTAAGAAGGTGAAATCAACATGATTAGTGTCACATCAGTCCAGATGAGTCTACCTGAACAACTAGCCAATCTCCTTCACCACTCCATACACAATGTTCAAACCAAGGTTTTGGCTGTTTTGTTACCTACAGCTTTGAAAGAGAATGCTAGCTACAACACATTCCACACTTGACTAGTGCTTTTCTATGCAGATGCTTAATGGGCTTTCTTAAGCAAACACCTAATTTTGCCAGGTACTTGGAGGAAGAGGCATTTTTTTTAATTTATTTATTTACTGAGGATTTCTGCCTCCTCCCTGCCACCGCCTCCCATTTCCCTCCCCCGATCAAGTCCCTCTCCCTCATCAGCTTGAAGAGCCATCAGGGTTCCCTGACCTGTGGGAAGTCCAAGGACCGCCCACCTCAATCCAGGTTTAGTAAGTTGAGCATCCAAACTGCCCAGGCCCCCCCAAAGCCAGCACGTGCAGTAGGATCAAAAACCCATTGCCATTGTTCTTGAGTTCTCAGTAGTCCTCATTGTCCGCTATGTTCAGCAAGTCCGGTTTTATCCCATGCATTTTAATATGCAAAAAGGCAACGAAATAAATAAATTGGAATCTACTAGCTTCTCTAACAAACAGTGCAAATTAAAATCAAAATCAGGAATGACTCCAGCCATGGACAATGAGATGACTGGGTGGTGATAGGGAGAGGGAGAACGTTAGTGGCACTTGCAAACCAGCCTGGTGACCTAACTGTGATCCTCTGAATACACAAGGGAAAGGGCAGAACCGACTTCCATAAGCTGTCCTCTCCACGCCAAGGTTGCCATGGAAGATGAATGTCCACATTCGTACATGTTCCCAGCCAAGAAAATGAATAAAATTCAACACAAAAGCAAATAAATGATTGAAAAAGAAATCCTAAAGTCCAGGGGTACCAGCACAGGGTTACTTTAACCTTACAAAATGTATCCAGGAAAGACAGCAGTTAGAGAAAAATATTTCTGGTCACTAACCTAAATTAATGGAGGGGAAAGCCCTCAAAATGAACAATTTCATATTATTTATGAACCTTTTCAAATTTATGAGAAACCTATATTTTCTGAAAATAAGTGGCTCAGTACAACTCAGTTTATTTATCTGCACCAAACACTAAGGAAATCATTCAGCTAGAAAACCATGAAATATCTCTTTCGAGCTTCAAAACTGCAACCCCAGACTCTAGAAAATAGACATGCTTAAACAAGTTGTTCTGTTACACACAGATAAAAGGAGAAAAAAATTGATTTTTTTCTTTAATTTTGACCTGCTTACTTTTTAAAAGGCCATAAAAAACTAGAAATCATTATTATTATAGACTCCATAAAATTCCCTGACTTAAATGGATAATCACTTGAATACAGACCCTAAGACCATTTTTACAAGCTTGTGCCTTGCCTTGAGCTGAAAGGTAGCTTTTAGGACAGAAAATGGCATTTTAAGTTTAAGACACTGTCCTATTTTATAGTGAGTTTCAATTTGGGAAGGAAATCTTCCAGGTAAGTAAGACCTAAATACTCGGGATGCTCACATGATATCCCTGTGCGCCTAAACTGTAGGCATGTGCAGAATAAATGAGACCGATAATACCAGGAACAAAGTTTATACAAAGACAGTAAAGCCTCACTCCTGTGCTGGGCTCTGCATCAATTGAAACCTTTCTACTGGCCTGAATAATCTCATAAAGCCTGTGAGAGAAGGTATATTTCTTGCTATTCAAACTCAATTCCAGACAGGATAGGTTGATACTGAAACTTCCTTAATCTTTTCCACAAAAAAGATTAGTATGTATGAGTTTTGAAGCTAACTTTACTTTCTTTGAAATAGTAGATTTAACTGTTTTCCTTAATCAAGCTCAAATAAGTTTCTGACTTCTCAACAAGGCTAAGTACTAAAAGAAGAGTTAAATAAATTAATAAATGGAAAAATGAATAGATGTATAAATATACATGAAGTTTTTAAAAGGTTGTAAGCTTATTTTTATGGGATACCCAATAGTCTCAAAAGCAATTAATAAGTCTTAAAATAAATTTAATATTTTAATTAAAAATAGGCTATGAGTTATTGTTGTATATTTTTAATTGCCTTAGCCTCTTCTTGTTCATTACCTATTTCCTGAAACTACATTCAAAATTGCCTTATAATGGATCATTATTACTTTTATGACTAGTAAATGGAACAGGCTTTGTCTAAATGAATTAAAAATGTTGAATGTTCTTGTTTATCCCAAGAAATTGAAAGCAAATACTATAAGATTTTGTGGCAATTTTGAAATATACTGAGAAGTCCAATTCTAAAACACATGGAATATGACAGATGTTACATAAGTCTATCAAGTAAACAAATGAGCCAATTAATAGATTGATCAAAAAGGCCTAATTATATATGTGTGGATGTATGCATTTGTTATTCCATATTTGATCTATATAAAGTTTTGGTGTGTGCTTTATTAGCTCCTTAGCACGTTCTTCCACATAGCATTAGTAGTATATTAACTATGTTACATTCACAAATGGTGAAAACCAAGCCTTTGATTACGGCAATCGAGAAAGATCCTTTGGAACTGGGATGAGAGGAACGGGACTAAACTAAAGCAAGATACCTATTGCCTGAATGTGGGCTTCTCCAGTCACCTCTGCCCTATGGCTGGCCTACTTCTTGACCTGCAGTAACCCTGATTGGATAAGTGCATAGTGGCTAAAGTCATGCAGTGCATATCAGGAGGTTACCAGGCTCTAGCTTTGTGCTGTTTGTTCACGGCTTTTATTGTTTAGCTTCTTCAGTTCATATAGTCCATATTCATGTACAATGTACAGGCTGCCACTTTTCATACCTTCACAATAAGCTGACTTAGTTATATGGACCCACATTTCCTACATTTCATTCTCTAACATTCTCTTTAATCAAATTCTTTCCACTTTCACACAGAGAAAGAATAAATTCCTAGGGAAAATTGTTTTTAAATAAAAGTAAAATACTCGTGGTTTATTAGAGATAATATCATCTTAACACAGGACTTTAATGCTTATCTTTGGCATAGTAAATAGTTTTCTAAACTATATACAGATCTAAATAAGAGGAGCAGTTGAACAGTGGTTACTAAAACCTATAAAGGGCGGTGGTGGCGCAGGCCTTTAATCTCAGCACTCAGGGGGCAGAGGCAGGTGGATCTCTGTGAGTTCGAGGCCAGCCTGGTCTACAAGAGTTAGGATCAGGACAGGCTCCAAAGTGACAGAGAAACCTTGTCTCAAACCCCCCCACACACACAAAAAAATTAAACATACATAAACCATTAACCAATTTCTCCAAAATTGGCTTCTTTTTGGACTTGTTGCAGATTTACATTTCCATTTTCTCTATTAGTCAATAGATTCTGCCAGCTAATCATAAGATGAGGCGTTTATATCAATACTTGATAACATACTCATTTTTGTGCAATTCGAAGTTTGACAAAAACTACCCTAAAGAGTTGTGTGTGTTCTTGTAATAAAACAAACAGGACTACGTGTCTTTGACATTTTACACATGTTTTTACTGTTATAAGAACTGTCCTTAAAAATAGCAACACCATTGATAGCTTATGCTGGAGAGGATGTGGAGTAAGGCAACACTCCTCTACGCTGCTGGTGGGAATGCAAAATTGTACAACCACTCTGGAAATCAGGATGGCAGTTTCTCAGAAAACTGGAAATCAACCAACCTCAGTATCCAGTAATACCACTCTCAGGCATATACCCAAAAGATTCTCAATCATACTACAAAGACATTTGTTCAATTATGTTCATAACAGCATTATTTGTAATAGCCAGAACCTGGGAGCAACCTAGATGCTCCGCGACTGAAAAATGGACAAGGAAAATGTGGCACATTTACATACTGGAGTACTACTCATCGGTACAAAAACAAATGAAAAATGACATCTTGAAATTTGCATGCAGATGGATGGAACTAGAAAAAGAGCATACTAAATGAGGTAACTCAGATCCAGAAAGATGAACATGGTATGTACTCACTCATAAGTGGATACTAGCTGTAAAGCAAAGAATATTGAGCCTATATATAGTTCATGATCCTAGAGAAGCTATATAACAAGGTGAACCCTAAGAAAAACATGCATAGATCCACCTGGAAAAGAGAAAACGACAAGATCACCTGACAAAATTAAGGGCTTTGTGGGTGGGGGAGAAGGGAGGGTTGAAGGGGAGGAAGAGGGAAGAAGGGGACCAGGGAGGAGAACATGATGAAACGGGATAGTCGAGATGGAGGAAGAACCGAGATGAGAGCAAGGAAAGAGATATTTTCATTGATGGAGTAATTATGGGGCTAGCAAGAAACCTGGCACTAGGGAAAAAATCCCCAGATATTAACAAGGATGATCCCACCTAAGACCCTAACCAATAGAGGGTAGGGTGCCCAAACTGGCCTTGCCCTGTAGTCAAATTGATGAATATCTTAAATGTTGGCATAGAACCTTCAGCCAGCAACTGACAGAAACAGAGGCAGAGACCTGCAGCGGAGCTCTGGGCTGAGCTCCCAAAGTCCAGTTGAAGAGTGGAAGCAGTGAGAATATGAACAAAGAGGTCAAGACCATGTACACCCACTAAAACACTTTACCTGCATTAATGGGAGCTCACCAACTGCAGCCGGACTCGAAAGAAATGAGCGTTAAGTTCCAACAAGACACTCTGAATGTGTGTGACAGCTGTATGGCTGGGCAGACTATAGGGCCACTGGCTTTGGAACCAGGATTAATCCCTACTGCTTGTACTGGCTGTTTTGGAACCTATCCTCTTTGAATGGATACCTTGCTCAGCCTAGATAAAGTAGGGAGGGACTTGGACCTTCCACAAAGCAATGTGCCTTACCTTTTCCGAGGAGTGGATGGAGGTGGAGTGGGAGAATAGGTTGGAGGGCAGGAGGGAGTGGAAACTGAAATTGGTATGTAAAATTAAAAAAGATAGTTTGTATTCTTTTTAAAAAAATAAAATAAATTTTAAAAAGAGAAAAACAGTTGTTTCAAATTGATTTCACAAATCTATTTTGAAGAGACTACTGGGGTGATTTATTCTATTTTTCTAGAGTTTTTTTGAGATTATAATATAATTAAATCATTTCCCCTTCTTATCTCTGCTCTTCTAGCTTTCTTATATCTTCCTCCTTGCTCTCAATGTCATGAAGAAATTCTCAATCAAATGTATTTAGCAACATGTCCTAATATACATGAATCTCTGATTTAACATAAAATACAAAATTGTTATTTGACCATATGTATTTACTGTGCCATTTTCTGCACAAACTGGGGACACCTAATCTAAAAACTCAAACTGGATATACTTCCTAATTTGACGTTTTTGGGTGTCAATATGTTGTCAGGGGTGGAAAACTCAACATCTCATCTTAATCTATATGCATTGTATAGAGTCACCTTCAGGTTATAGATATATAGGAAACATTAAGTTTGTTAGTTTGTAGATCCATCTGTATTATATCAACAAGTTATTTTCAGATATTTAAAAATCTTTTAGAGTAAACGAAAAATATTAATGCCCTAATTATTATAAAGGATATTCTTACTGTGCAAAAAATTTTTACTTAATGAAAAAATATCAAAAATGAGTTCATCAGTATTTTAAATATAACTTTAGACATTTTATCAATGTCATTGATGCTTAGTTTTAAAATATATTACTAATTATGTTGGTGTCATATGCTCATTAAGTAATATAAATATCAGTGTATAATAATTTATCATTAATAACTGGTTTAGTCAAAATCTTATAATATATGTAAAGATAGGCTAAGATTGTATGTAGAATACTTGTATCCACATTTATGTGAGCTTATGCTAGGAATGAAGGATTGGTTTGATATTCAAAGGTAACCAATGTAATTCATCATATTAATAAGTGAAGAAAAAAACATGTTTGATTACTATTGACCAACTATGAAACTAAATTTCTTTTGAACAAAAGTCGTTTTCTTCCATACCAATGTGAAAAAGAGTGTACTTGGTTAACAAAACCCAATTATTATAGTCTATAATTGCATGTAGGTAGGAACAAAAGAGAAGAAAACTGACTTTCTTTTGCCTCTTCTCAAGGATGCCCAAAAAAGCTCAAGATGAAACTGGGATAACCTTAGTAATCACAACACAAAATACAAAATTGATATAATGTAGTTATACCAATTTTACATCAAAGTGGAAATTTAATGAGAAAAAGATCATTGGCTGGACTGTGACATTCACTTTGAGAGTCAGAAACTTTATTTTAAAATTAATATTTAGCAAGAACAGCAGTCATTTGACAATGTGATACAGATATTTAAAGATGTAATAGTTACTCAACTGCTTCAAATCTTACATTGTTTTATCCAGTGAATTTTTATAATTCAAGAGCAATGTGCAAAAAGAACGCAAAATTGAAGTGGTCAAGTTATACCCATTATTTTTCATTCTGTGTACTCTTGGGACTTATTGGTGACAGATTTATAAAAAAGCTCTCTGTACCAACTGAAAAAAGGACAACCCCTTCTCTGCTATGAACTGTCAATTGTAATTTAGCAGAGTTAGAAGGCAGATCCACTGACTAGACAGAAAATTAAAACATGGGCAGCTCCTGATTAGAAATTTATTCATAGCAGGTAATAGGACAGTCAGTATCTCTGGCATTACTCAGAGAGAGATTTAATTCTGATAAGTTAGGTGATGGCACTTGAATCAGAGGTTATAAATGGTGACAGGTTGTGACATATAGAGAAGATGAAAATGAGTAACATCACTCCACAGAAGTGATTCAATATAGATGAATTTCTTGAGTAGTCATATAATTATTTTAAAAATCATTTGAAAGCTTTTAAAGAACAAGACTACACTTTAATTGAACCATGCACCACTTATATAGCTATTTGTCAATAGATTATAACATTAATCAACTGATCAAAGGAAAAGAGTGGAAAATAAATTATATTTAAAATATGAAATGGAAATTGTCATTTCTGATTTCATCTGAATAAGACACACACTTAAAATTGTAGACAGACTAGTTACCATATGAAGAGAGCAAATGTGAAATATTGAGGTTTTACACAGCTATACGGATGAGAGCAGTATGCACTTAAAGCTTTAAAAAAGCAAGTTATTCATATTTATAAAGAATACATTTTATTTTGGATCTGTATGCCTCTTTTGCATTTTCCAATAGAGAAGTGCATTATTACATTGCCTTTTTAAAGATATAATTCTCTATACTACAGAAACATTGCAGATATAAACAATTTTCCACATGGGCAGGTATCTTAATTACCTCTTTTGAATTTGTGAAGTAGTCTATTAATTGTGATCAAATCTTGTTATAGGTGGAGATTTTATAAAATGGGTTTAAAATCCCCTGGTGCTTTTTCCACTGACTTAATGAAGGGACCACAACCCTCATTCCTTAAATCTGGCAGACCAATCATTCACAGAAGAAGTGATCCTATATTAACTACAGGAGTCAAACTATATGAAACCTTGTTCTGAACATTCTGCCTTTTGGAATTCTTAGAAGGAAGCATAAGTAGTACCTGCAGTGGTCTTCAAGGGGAAAAACTGATACCAAGGACTCAATGTCATGGCTGATGCATAGCATCAACTGTCAGTGATGGAAGAAAATTATCCTGAAAGTAATTTGTCCACTATAATGACGATGTTCCTGAGGAAGCTGGGAAGCCAGAACAACACCATGACAGGCTCCTTATAGCCCTGCTGGTGACTAGACCTCAGTTTTGGTTTACTGGAACTGAACAAGCAATTCTTGGAAAGAACATAACTAAGGTGCAACAAATCAACAGGCATCCCATAGCCTTCTGCTTTCCCTACCCAACTGCTGTAAAATCCCTAAGCACTAAAACCACCTACCTATGCTATATCAACCCATGAATATAAGCAGAGATTGCACATTAGTTTTCCAGCCATCCAGACCCAAATAATCACACAAAAGCTATATTAATTACAACACTATTAAGCCAATGCCTTAGCCATATTCCTAGCTAGGGCCTACATCATACATTAACTCATTTCTATTGATCTGATAATGTGGCCTACAGGTGAAGTTTCAGGGTCTTTCTCCTTCAGCAGCTACATGGCATCTCTTTGACTCCGTCTGCGCTCTGTCTGTCTGTCTGTCTGTCTGTCTCTCTCCATATATATATATATATATGTTCAGATTTCCTGCCTGGCTTTATTCTGTCCTGTCATAGGTCAAAGCAGCTTCTTTATTAACCAATGTTAATAAAACATATTCACAGCAAAAGGAATGTAGTGGGAGCTGCAGGCTGCGTTCCTGTCGCCCCAGCTCCTGGTCGCCTTATGCCCCAAAATAACAACACACAAACTGTATTCTTTTAAACACTGCTTGGCCCATTATATCTAGCCTCTTCTCGGCTAACTCTCGCACCTGGACTAGCCCATTTCTAATAATGTGTGTAGCACCCCAAGGTGCGCTTACCAGGAAGATTCTAGCCTACGTCCATCCTGGGTCTGAGCTTCACGTCTGGCCAGGAGAGGGGAACATGGCCTCTGAGCTCACTTCCTCTTCCTCCCAGCATTCTGTTCTGTTTACTCCGCCTATCTAAATTTTAACCTATGAGGGCCACGCAGTTTCTTTATTTTTTAACCAATGACCTTCCTCCATCAGAATCCCACATCACATAAACTTTAAGTTTAAACCCACCAATTAGCTCCCAGACTAATGTTTCATCCCTGGAATTCCTGTAATCTTGTTTAAAAGGAATCTGTGAGTTTCTCTTGCGGTCACCATTTTGCCACTTTGTCTGACAGCTTTAACCCTGCATGAATTTTGGCTCTAGAGAATTAAACAGTCTTGATGATTACATATGAGGCTGGTGGTCTTTTATAAGGCTTCTCATGACCCAACAGTTACAGCTGATACAACAAGAAAAGTGTGCTCGAAATAGAAACAGAGTAACAACTTGGTATCTTAGTCACTAAATTTGAAATGGATTCAACAAACTGAAAAATAATGAACCAACAGAGTAGGAATTTACTTGTGAATGCCAAATTTATACAAATGGCTTTATAATAAAGGTAAACTATACAAGTCAAAATTAATAATAGATAGCAGAAAATGTTTGTGTAAGCAGTTTCCTCTCTGAAGTTAAAATTTTCCATCCTGGTGTGGTAGTATACACCTTTAATCCCAGCACTTAAAAGACAGAAGCAGACAGATGTCTGTGAGTTTGAAGCCAGTCAGTTCTAAAGAGTGAGTTCCAGGACAGCCAACAGCAAGTATTGTTACACAGGAAAATCCTGTCTCTAAAAGCAAAACCAATAAATTCCATCATCATGCAAACCTCTTAAGATATATAGGAGAGAAATGGAAAGTGGAACAAAAGGATGTTTCCATACAGGGTGTTTACAAGGAGGTAAAACTATAGAATATAGTTTCTAAGAGGTAGTAAAACCTTTCGTATTACTGAGATGGAAATAAGCAACTCAAAATAGTTTCAGGAAGTCACTGAAACTGACAAGGTTCACAAGAGCCACCGTCCTCAAAAAAACAAAAAACAAAACAAAACAAAACAAAAAAACAGTGAGAATCACTCTCAGAAAAGCTGAGCAGCTTAGGAGAAGCTCAGAACAAGTAGCCTGAAAGAACAGGAATCAGCCAAACCATCAAAAAGACACAAAGACCAACTCAGTTGCCAGGAAAGCATGCTCTCCAACATTGTGTACATTATAGCTGATTAAATTTAAATAGTATAATTTGACAAAAATGTAAAACTATATTTTCAATTGATATCATTACCGTAAGTGGAAATATAATAAGTATATGGTACAATTCATTTTGAAAAGATTCTAGCACCTAATGTACAGGTTGTGAGACTCTAAATACTTAACACCCCACAGTCTAGAAAAGATTATAGCACTAAAGACAGGTTACGTGCCCCTAGTCAAAATATCTACCATCTCACAATTTGAAATCTTTTGCATCTTTATGCTACAAGTTAAAAACTCCAAACTCAGACTCATGTGATGGGTCAAGTACAAAACACATATATATTAAAATACTCTGTAAGCTACTAGAAATTTTAATCAGCTAAACTAGCTGAGTCCATATAGATGGAAAGCTAGCTTTTTACATATCCTGTTTCAGGAACAAATAAACTAAGTTTTAGTGTTTAAATGGTTAAAATGAAACAGCGTACGTAAAAAGAAATCTAGCTTGTGTTTAATATGTTAGCTGTAAACAGAGCCATTGAACTTCTATTGATATATGAAGACATAATGCATGAGTGGCGTACTTAAAACAATGTGTATATATTTAACAAAAGATTTTCTATGATTGATCCAACAAGATAAAGCTACCTAATAAATTACTCACATTAAAATTTTTATGTGTCAATACTAACAAAATATTTTAAATTTCATATTTATAAAGTTGAAATTTAATATAATATGCCATAAATGCATTATACGATAGCTAAAATTCCTTACATAAATGTTTAGAAATCAAAAGCATTAGCTAACAGTAATAGAACACCAAGAAATTGATTAATTGAAAATACTTGAAATTAATTTTAAAAACACAAGTTTCATGTTACATGTACTTACCTGGAATAGTTAAATAATCTACTGTCCCAAAGATCATGGGTCCCTCTGGGTCCAGAATGAAAATAACAAGAATCGGTCCCATCAAACATGTTCAATCCATCCTCTGAATTTTTTGAAGCATGGCTATGTACCACATCTAAAAGGACTGTGATGCCCATTGAATGTGCTGTGTCAACAAGTTCTTTCAGTTCTTCAGGAGTTCCATAACGACTGAAGGGAAAGGACACAGAAAAAAATTACATCACATTTAGAGCAAAAAAAAAAATGGTATTAGCAATTGTGCATCAATGCCTATGCCCAGTATGGTATTAGCTATTTTAAATACAAAATTAAAAATATAAGTACAAAAAATATATACTTGAAAGTGCTATAAAGTAAATGAAAAGGATTAAATAAAAAATATTAATTAACAAAAGCTGTTAAATGGAACTCTATGCCATACAAAATTTGCATTGGGGATACACAAAATAGTAAAACTCTATGTTTTATCCTTGGGGTATCTTCTATAAGCAAGCCGAGTTAGTCATGGTCACTGATACTTTCCAGATGTTTGTTCTTCTGCCTGCATACAACCAAACAAGGGAAGAGGTTCTTAGAATACTTCTTTCATCGAAGTACTCAGAGCTGTCCATTCTCCCTTGTTCCTAAACCACAGAATTTTTCTGGAACTAGTGGGCCAAGAAAATGTGCCATATTTCACCAATAGTTCACACACATAGACGAGATGGTTATCTTATACATAGTCTAACTCTCCCTGCTGAAGAAAACAAAAATCACTACCATGGTAAGTGGCAGATTGCTAAGATAGAAATGGAATAGTATAATGCCAGATTCTGGCTCGAAGAATTAGAAGATTAGAGTATCACTTATTGAATTATTAAATAAGATGGAGAAGGAGGATGGTGGACATAATGAGGTAATGTGTAACATATTAAAGATATGTACTGGATACATAGAGAACACAATGTATAAAGATTAGAAACAAAGTTTACATAGAAACTGTACTAAAGGGGAAGGAATGGACGGAAACAAAACCAAATAGAACTAGAAAGTTTCATCTTAAGTAGAAAGATGAAAAGTAAAGAGCAGAAGGAAGAAGTGAAAAAAAATACCAAAAAAAGTGAGGTGAGAGACTCTGCAGCAGGATATTATGTTCTGGAATTAAAGAGAAGAATAAAAATCTTCCAGGGAAGTAAAGGAAGGTGACTGTGATAAGTGATTCTGACAGTTTGAGTTTACCAAGAAAAGCCACTGTACTCCAGGGATGAAGGTCACCAGAAGCATTAACAAACACACTTCTTAGTACAGAGATAGGCAGCTTCTTGAGTGGGGCTAGGAAACCAGTTGAAAGCACTACATACTGTATATAAACAAACAAAGAGAACTACAGGGAGATGTAAGGAAATTAGTATCTCCTTCTAGACTATTATATGCTTTAAGCCAACTTCTAACCTTCCCCAGCTGTCACTGACAGTTTCAATCCACTTCAAATATCACATGAGATTTAATCTATAGTCAATTTTGCAGCATTATAAAAGCAATTTGTTGTTAGTGCTGATTAGCCATAAGAAACCACTACATGTATGGGTACTAAATTAGTGTCTATTTCCCATACTGTAAACTAATGAGGCAGAATTGATGTTGGGTTTGTTCAACTTGTGGTAATCAAGGCACACAGGACCATTTAGGGTAGTCTTTCTCTCCAAACAGCCATATTCTGGTAGATTTAAGTCTGAGTTAAGAATTGTATCTGTGCAGTATAGATCCTCCCACATGTTCCCGCCTGACACTAATCTCTTCCTATAAAAAGGCAGGAGTTCGATCAATACAGGCTTGCAGAGGACAGTTTCTGACTAAGCATGTGCCTATAAAGGTATGTGTCAGTGAGTAAGTAGATATTTATCGCTGATATCATTCCAAGAAACCTGTCATTAAATCTGGCTCAATCAATGCTACATCTTTCTGATGAAAGTCAATGACCTCAGTTAAAGAAAACCTTCATCTTCTATGAACCATAATTGTAAGTCGGGTTAAAAAACAAAATGAAGCTAAATGTTAAAATACAATTTGATTCTATTATTTGAAATATACATGAACATTAAATATTCATTTTACCTTGATGCTGCAAAAAAGCTAGTGATTTGGTATCCAAAACTGGCATAGTAAGCATGTTCCATGATCGCCATCAACTGAATGCAGTTGTATCCTATACACACAAAGCCCAAAGAAAGTCAGAACTACTTTCAAAACAGAATGAAAAATTGCATGTTCTTAAGACATAACTTTTACAATGAACCTAGAAACTCTAATCAGCATGTAAATTTCTACTACTCTGACACAATTTACTTGTCTGACCTTCTAAAACAATTGGACATTTGTCTCTTAGAGCCACATAGTGCCTAGTTATTTGAAATGTCTTCATTTTAATATGTGACAAATGATATGCAAATATATACATAATTTTGCTTTAGAATATTAAACATGGAAATCTACATATGCTAAACTTTAGCTTTACTTGTAATATCCATATTGAGGATTATGAGACTAAATACAAGCAACTGACTGCATAATATGCTTTTTAATTTGCCTCTTTTCATCATGGTTTAGATATTTTACCATATAGCCTAAGAAATATTATCAAATTCATTTTTTCTACAAAGTAGTATTATGAAGCCAAGAACAATGTTCCTATGGACTTACTCTAAAATATTTAGTGTGTTTCATGTGCACACACAGACATGGGACAAACCACAGTTTTTCTTTCTTCGTCAGAATCTGTTTTTTCTCTAGTTGTAAATGTAGTCACTCAAAAGGTAGGGATTGTCCTTTAAATATTCATAATAGCAATGGAACTAGTCACAAGTAAATAATCAGAGAAAAGACAGAACCTCTTGATCTTATACAAAATAAAGAAACAGAAAAACTTTGGGGAAATCGGTTTTTCTTTTCTTACAATTACAATTTTATCCTTTTTTCACTTATGCTCAGTTTGCTTGGAAACATTTGTGCAACAAACATGCTAAGTATTTGTATTATGCTCCTAATGTCCAATTTATATAAGCTTCAGTTTTATTAAAAGATTTCATAAAATTAGATTCCTTAACAAATCATTTAAATATATAACTGAACTTGGGAGAAAACCAAAACCCATATTAACTTCATTTTCTTCAGTTCCCGTGTGTAGCTCCCCATGACTATATTTTAGCACATTATACGTCCTGTAACTTTCACAAATACAAATCCAGAAGAATTTATATACTTAAAGCATTTCTTCCTGATCTCACCTTTGGCATATTGTTGCAAAAGAAAAATGATTTAATTGAAACAGACCTAACAGAAACACATGTATCAGATGATGGACATTAATTACCTTATATCTTAGAGTAAAACTTGGAGTTTTAATTACCTCTCCATTATATAATAGGTACTATTCTCATTGAGCTCCACCTTGCATGGCTATTGTTTATTTCAATGGCACTAATCATGTCTCCCTTAGTGTACTCTCTACCCATGGTGCTAGGCAACTCAAACAATGGTGCAGAGGAGCATCCTGTGCTGCTGAGGCACACATTAAAAGCCAGGTATAAATAATTTAATAGTCTATAATAACAAAAGAACTTCTTCAGTGAGCAAATGTAACATAATACCTATCCACCAATGCTAACAATAAATTTGATTAATTTTAGTTTCTGGAATTGTAGTTCAGTTCACAATCACAGATAATTAGGATCTATACATGGGTGAAAACTTTAACCCTGACTTGCATTTAAATTGTTCCTCTAGTTAAAAACTAAACTCCCTAGCAGAAGTGATATAATTAAATGTACTTTGTTTTCCTCTCCAGCTTCTGCAGCAGACAACAAATATGCTACAGATTATTTTTTTAAGCTGCATTACCTATAAGAAGAAAAATAATAATATAACATTTATTGAAGCATGTAGTCAACCTAATACTATTTATTCTTAGGCTTCTCTGAAGACAGTCATGTCTGATATGTGAATATCTTAATGTGTTTCAAGTGTGGTCCAGAAATGTTTGTAAGAAAAATCATCCAGACATTGCCACTATATAATAACCGACCCAAAATGAGTTCCAGACACCTTACAAATACTAGATTTTTCATAAAATAATAAAATGGACTGGCTATCATCAATGACCACGTCAAATGATAAAGGTTATCTTCTGTAGAAAAGTAATTACACTCGCATATTTATCTACAGTTTGGAAGCCATCAGTTCACATTACTTTAAATTGAAATTGGAATAATATCTTGAATGCTTATGCTCTATCTTATTCCATTTCTCTTTTCTATGCTATCACTATTACAGGGCAATTGGAGAAGCCTAAAATAAAATGCATTTTATTACATATTTAATCTCTTAACACAAAAAAGAGACACTTGTAATTAGCTTTTCTAATAAGAGAACAGTCTCATTAAAATTTTATCTGAATAAAAATCACAATTATTACTTACCAAGGTCTTTGATTCTTGGTAGTACATTGCTTGTAAAATGTTTATAAGAAGCTATTTTTCCTTCATGAGAAGAAATTCCCACATGAGATTCATAAATTCTTAGACTTCTTGGTTTCTTAGGTCTGGAATGCTTCAACTACAGAGTTACAAATGGAATTAAAGCAAGCATTCAGTTGTGACACTAACTAATCAAGTAAGTGAAATAAAATAGTGGCTAAATTCAGTGTAACACTTGTGATTGTTCCCCCCCATCAAAGGCAAAGGCACATTCACCATGTTTCTTAATCATATTTAGGATTGTATTAAAAAGTCAACTTAAAAAAGTCATGAAATAGGCATGCAGCATCAATGATTAGAGAGAATTTTTTTTTCATTTCTAAACCTATGCCATAGAAAAATATGGAGCATTAATTGGCATATATAATGTATCTATTTAATATATATCACTCATTAGCAAGATTAAGTAATATAAATGACTGAAAAATTAGTTCTAAAATGCATATAACACATGTGGAACATAATCATAACCCCTAAATACATTAGTTTGCCATTTCACTGTCCTTTTCAAAACTATACAAATCCATCTTCACATACTAAATTTTTAAGACTTTGTACATTTGAAATTGTAACCTAAAATATTAATATTCCTTCTTGATAAGTATATAGAAATTTACTGTTTTTGACTAACTTCAAAACCAGGCAGAAAGAGAAACCTTACTTCTGTTTCATGGGCAAGATACAACAGAAAATGATATAAGATGTATAATATAGGAACACTGTCAAACAAAACACTAAGCAAGCAAAACATTGAGCATTGTCACAAAAGCTATAAAATATAAAAATTATTTTCCCAAGAAATACTGAAATAAGTAATTATTTAAAATCTGCTTTTCTCACTTTATATGTGTCATCTGGATCCCAGTGTATCCAATCATAATTCACATTGTCACTTTCACGAACCACATACTTGGCCCACGGTGAAATGCGATACAAAATCTCACCACTTTTACTGGTAATGACGACCTAAAAAGAAAATGAGATGGCACTGATTTAAAATAGTCCCACAAAACTAATGGAGAACATAGTTAAAGAGCACTGCCCGATGCAGGAAATCAAATGAGTTAAAAATTCAGGTGAGTTCCCAGATGTGTATCCATAAGAACATATTTAAATTCTTTGTCCATCTGCTATTACTATATGATCATTAAAGTTATGTATAAGTTTATATTATATGAACCTCTTTCTAATATATCTAACTATCCTTTTTGCTTTGTGAACAGAACAAAACATCATTTTGGAACATTATTTTGCTGACTTTCCTGTATACATAAATATCATCAGAAGCCAATGAGTTCTTTCTTTTTTTTTTGATTTTTAATTTTTTTATTTTTTTAATTTATTTATTTATTAAAGATCTCCGTCTCTTCCCCGCCACCGCCTCCCATTTCCCTCCCCCTCCCCCAATCAAGTCCCCCTCCCTCCTCAGCCCGAAGAGCAATCAGGGTTCCCTGCCCTGTGGGAAGTCCAAGGAACTCCCACCTCCAGAAGCCAATGAGTTCTAAGTGACAGAAGAAACAGACACACTATCCCAGCTCCTATACATTGTGTTCAGTTACAGAAAGAATACAATGATTTAGTAACTGATGTTGACACCATTTGTTTTTGTTGTTTGGTGTGGGAGAATTGTCTGTTTTCTGTCAATTATGTTTTAAATAAACGCTGATTGGCCAGGCCAGAAGTATAGGTGGGTCAACCAGACAGGAAGTAGAGGTGGAACAATGAGAACAGGAGAATGCTAGGAAGGAGGAAGCCCATTCCTCCCCAGTCCTGCCCAGACCACAGAAGAAGCAAGATGTGACCTGTACCGCTGAGAAAGGTACCAAGCCATGTGGCTAACATATATCAGAATGATGGATTAATATAAGTAATAAGAGCTAATAAGAAGCCTGAGCTAATAGGCCAATCAGTTTTATAACTTATGGAGACTCTCTGTGTGATTTTCTTTGAGACTTGCTAGCTGTGGGAATTGGGCAGGACAGAAACCCCAATGAGCTGGCCCTCATGTTACAGTTGTTGTTGTTGTTTTATTTAAATTTTTTTTCATTTTACATACCAGACCTAGTTTCCCTTCCTGCCCCTTCTCCTCTTCCTACTTCCCCCCATTCCACCACCTCCCACACCATCCACTCCTAAGAGGGGGTAAGACCTCCCTTGGGGAGTCAACAAAACCTGGTATACAAAGTTGAAGCGGGACCAAGCCCCACATCAAGGTAGAGAAAGGTATCCATCCCACCATAGGGAATGAGCTCCAAAAAGCCAGTAAATACACCCATGATAAGTCCTGATCCCACTGCCATGCACTACCCCTGCAACAGATCAAGCCACATAATGGTCACCCACATTCAGAGGACTTAGTTCAGTCAGTCCCATGTAGAATCCCCAGCAGTCAGTTCAGAGTCTGTGAGCTCCCAACAGCTCAGATCAGCTATCTTTGGCTAACACCATTTCTTTTGGTCATTCTGAGAATCACCTTAGAGGAAACTATAAATCAGACAACCCTACTGAATGCTATATAAAAATGGATATTTCCAAACTCACCACCCCACCACAATGATGCCAAACCACTGAATAACTGACAGTCAACTAGGCCTGCATTTTCATCTTTGGAAGGCTTGGAAATTAAGGAAGCAGTGAAAACATGGTACTCAACATCTTTACCATTGTCAGTGATACATCATTTGTCTTCATCCTGGAAATCCCGAACTTTCTGCCAGAATTTGTGAAGTGGTAAGAGGAAAACTCACAAGCTTGTCATTAGGGCATAACCAAGACACATCTGACAAAGAGGATTAATTCCTCCCCTGAATGAATTATTTTCCTCAAATGTACTGTTTCTTCTTTCCGTAACATGTATCAGTAGGGACACATTTTATTGTAAAGAACTTCAACTTTCTGTTTCATTTTCCTTTCATAGAAATGTACAAATAATATGAAGAGCACAGCTTTCCACTAAACCTGAAAAGTTATGGTTTATATGTAACAACTTTCTAACGACTTCCTTGTGTTTTTCTTACTAACACAAAGTGTCCAGGGAGAACCCTTCACTTTCAGTGCCTCTTCAGAATGTCTTTATTCTCAGAAACCAATTAGGAGTATTATGATAAATCCAACTAGGAGACAGCAACTGAGGAAAATGATGCTATCTCAGACTTATACATAAACATAATGAACATATACATCATATGTCTACCCATCAGATAAGATATGTCACAGGGAACAGGCTGATAATTTGCAAACTGTTAACCATTTAGTAGCTGAGTTATGCTAATTGTAGAAATCCCAGGAGGAATCCAGTGTTGCCTGGGGTTGTCCTATAAACTACCAAGTAGTATAAAAATACTTTTATCTCACAGTAAATACAGCCAAACATGTATTATACTTGTCAGCACTTCTCATTCATATGTCTGAATATGGACATAAACCCTGAGATAAGTTCTAAGGACCTGTCACAATGCAGGTAGCAACATCATAGACTATCAAGAAGGACCTACATGGCAGAATGAGATCAGATTTCTTAAGCTCACCTTTAACCTCCATAGGTATGACACAATCACACAGCTACAAAAACACACACACACACATACACACACATACAGATGTTGTTGGTTCCAGGCTGCTCAGCCCCAAAATAATATAATATTTATATAATATAATATAATATAATATAATATAATATAATATAATATAATACAATATAAGCCCTGTCCTTATAGTTATAGTTTTCCTTAGTTATGATAAAGGATAAAGTAGATATAAATATTATAACTGCAATTCTTGCTTGACAGCTGTTTTGCTGTATGTAATTTTTCTCTGTTAAAGTTAATACCTTCCTTTATATTTAAACAGAAAAGGGGAGGTGATGTGGGATTTCCCTTTGTATGCTTTGAATAGCATTTGTTAATAAAGATACTGGCTTTGCCTGATAGGGTAGAAGCGAGCTAGGTGGGGAAAAGAAAACTAAATAATGCTAGGAAAAAGGTGGAGTCAGGAGAAGCCATTGAGCTGCAGCCGGAGACAGATGCGCTGAAACTTTCCTGGTATGCCGTGACCTCGTAGTGATGCACAGATTAATGGAGATGGGTTAAATTAAGATGTAAGAGTTAGCAAATAAGAAACTAGAGCTAATGAGCCAAGTAATGATTTAAATAATATAGTTTCTGTGTGATTATTTCGGGAGTCTGGGCAACCAGGAAAACAAAAAGTAGCCTCCCTATTACAGACATACACATTCATGTCAAAAATATGAAAAGAGGTTAAGAGGTTTTTGGTTTATTCTTGTTGTTGTTGTTGTTTTGTTTTGTTTTGTTTTGTTTTGTTGTTGATTAGGGTGTCTCTCTTTAGCCCTGGATAACCTAGAGCTTGCTATGTAAACAAGTTATCCTCAGTTATCATGGTCATTCACCTACCTCTGTCTTTTCTGAAGGGCTGGGATCAGCATATATCCCACCAAGCCAATCACAAAGACAAAAGTATTTACTGAAGAAAATACATTCTTTTCTTTTATTTTGGGTTTTGAGATAAAGTCTCACTTTGTAACCCACTTTGACCTTGATTTTATTTTACACTCTGCCTTGGTCTCCAGGCTGATGAAATTCCAAGTTTGTGGTACCATATTCATCAAGCCATCATATTCTGAATTTTCTAATTGAAAGGGTAAAAAAAATCTGAAATATATTCTTATATTTGAATACATTTCATTGTGACCTTTAAATCTGCATTGCTGTATATAAGAAAAAAAGGCTAGGTATACAAAGATAGCCACAAATGACTAATGCAATTGTGATGAATAACGTTCTCCCTACTTTACTACATGCGGAATCAATTAAGAACTAACTAATAATGAATGCAACGGTGAATAATCAAGGTCCCTTGTCTATAAATAACAACTTCATAGATAAATTTTTATAAAATTGTGAAAACTCCTTTGGTAATTTAATACAAACTTGGGTTGTATTTGGGCTATAAATGATATTACCACCATTTGTATACAGATCTTCCTTGAGTACTAAATAAATAACTGAGCTTCAAGTACTAAATAAACATTGCTATTTTTTTAAAAAAAACAAGTTTTTAATAGTTTTATCTTGATAACAACAATCATGTTTTAGAGACCTCCATCTTTGTTTCTCAACTTAATTCATAAAGTTCAATTAATTAAATAACTTTATATAAATCATATACGCACATAAATAAATGTCCATATTATGTTCTTTGCATCTACAAAGAGATATAGGATTGAGAGAAGTGGAATAGAGACATTAAATGATTAGACTAAACCCCTGTGTCTTGTGTTATGCAATAGTAGGTACTATACAAAGGAAGGAAAGAAAACAGCCTTCCTCATAGTTTAGCCACAAAAGCAATACTTTTTTGATAAAGTCTCACTAGCTCTTACTATTTAAACTTTGTACAACATATATAAAATAATAAGATAAAAGAGAACGGAACTATTTATTTTGGAACACACTATCACAATTGAAAGAAAATATTTTCTTTCTCCAATTAAAAAGAAAGAAAAGGACAAAAGATTGTCCAATTGAATCCATAAGAATTTGAAATCAAGTAGTGAAAAGACTTCTCTAACAAAAAAAAGCTTAAGATTAAAAGAGAACATTTTTAAAGACTAAGAATATTAGCCATAAAAAAATATGTAATAAGAAACTAATCACTATTAAGAAAAAGTTATACCAAATTTTAAGATGAGGGGTACTCCCATATGGGACAAGAACAGACTATTTTTAAGGCAAAATATTCAATTACTTTGCCTTTGGCTTAGGACCAATTACAGAATATGGACATAAACATTGATCTCTGTGACATGGGCAGAAAGAAACCACAGAATTCTGTCAAAGAAAAGTGGGTGGAGAGCAGTAGTTGTATCTCCTAAAGGCAGGTCCTTATTTAGAATGATTGAGAAAAAAGGGTGTTTCATTCCTATAAAAACAAGTACTATTCCTCCTTTAAGTCCCCCAGTCTTTTGATATGAATAAAATTTATTAGAACTATTTTCCCCATCACTGAGACAAATATTACAGAAATACAGAAACAACTAAGCAGAACTAATAAAGTGTTTGCTATTTTCAAGTGCATTACCTGAACAAAAACCTTATAAAAGAAGGGAGGTTACTAAATAAAAAGAAAATCCAAATGCATTATTTGAGATTGAGGAAGCTGGTATTGAAAATGGCATTCCTGAGCAAGTAAGAATAACTATACCTAAGCCAAAAGAAAAGGAACAATGTTAAGCTGTTTTAGTTGAGTAAAGATTGACTTAGGTGTCTTAGATTAGGAAACAAATGAATTACCTATAATATTAAAATAAAGGATTTGAACATCCAAGGTATTGAAAGATCAATATAGAAATAAAAGAAAAAAGTCATGAAAAGGCAAGGAAATCAGTGAGTTTGCATTATTGAAAAAGTGAGTTTCATAGAGATTCATCCATGTGCAGTGAATGCTGGAAATATATTATGTAAACAGTGCTATAATATGGTACGGTGGCAAAACAAAATCTAAGACATACGTTCAGAAGTAAGAGAGAATAAGGTTACGAAGATGAGTTGAAGTTTTTTGGAAATCTTTCATTAAGCATCAGTATAAAAGTCTATTTGGTAATAAATTGAAACAATTAAAGAATGAATATGATTCTTAAGCAATCACTCTAAGTACTATTTCATTGAAATAAAATTCAAAGTGTAAAGAAGGGAAATGAAATGATTCAACCTCCAGAAAAAAAAAAATGTAGAGGAATTGCAAAGACCATCTACTGAGTAGGAATTTTAAGAATTATATGTTAAGAAAATATTTAATTACTTATTTAAAAAAATACAGACTTGAATCTTGAAGAATACCTAATGACTACTAAAAAAATTAGTTAATGATAGGAATTCCAAATCCTAAGCACTCTTATAATCCTCTACAAATTTAAGTCTCAAAATAATGATTTAAATACTGTCATTATTTCTCTTCTGTAGAAAGTCTGTTTTTGCTAGGTACAAGTGGCATTTGGGAAATGAGAACTATAAGTAGTTTTATATAAAGAAGGATTGAGAAACATGTATAGGTATAATGTGAGAAAGGAAAGAAATATTTCATATAGTGGGAAACAATAACTACATGGTTTAAGATGCAATTTGAGAACACCTGATGACCTCTTGTCAATTGATTTTTATATACATTTTCTAAATGGTTATAAAATACAGTGAAGAACTGAAGTGACCCTTTAACAATAGACTCGGGCAGTGGAGGTGTAACAATGAGGATAAGAAGTAGCCCTGATCAATACAACGATCATCATGATACAGTTATTTACTTGAAATCTTTCTTACTGAGGTCTGTTCAAATTACTAAACATAAATTCCCCGTGTCATTTTCTCTAAAATATTCTTTCCATCACTTTTTATTTGACTCTTTAGGGTACGCTGATTTACAAGGGGCAAATGTAATGTCGTTGCTATATTTTGATGGTTGAAGTGAACAGCAATATTAGTAAGGGGGAAAAAGGAGGAAAAGAAATCACACCTTTAAATTTGAAGAGATTAACAATAAGTTTGACATTTACCAATACTTATCTGTAGTATTCAATAAAGCTTCAGTTTAAATGCAAATGCTTAATGCATGAAAGGCTGGACAGTATGTATTTTGCCATAAACAACACACACTTTTATAATTAGTTGGGGGCATACCTGGCAAAAGTGAATTTTTTTATTAAACATAAGCAAGAATAATAACCACCTAAGTAGTCAAAAACTGTAACTTCTTCCTCTTTTTTTCATTAAAGCTATAAACAAATAGAAGTTGGGGACTGAGAGATGGTTCAGGGATTAATCCTAGCAGTTCTTCCAGGGGCTCATAGTTTGGATCTCAATAACCAAGGGGTAATTCAGCTCTAGAGGATCCTAGCCCCTCTTCTGGTCTTCACGGGCATCAGAATGCATCTGTACATACCAGTACACAGAAACATACACACATGCATATGATTAAAAGAAAGTCATTAAAAAAGAAAACAAAAACTAGGTGCCTATATACTTTAGAGCAAAAAACTAAAGATAAGACACTTCTATTTTTAAAAATTATGCATTTCTAGAGGACAATAGAAGAAAGCTTTCAGTTCTTCAGACTTTTATAATCACATTTAATATATTATGAACACAGGGATAGACTAAAGAATAAAAGATAATAAAACAATTAGATACTTGGAATACAATAATACAAAGACAAAAATGCTTAGTCGTACATTGAAAGCATTTCTAAAAAATGCAGTGAGGAGACAGATTTATAGAGTCTAACAGTCTAGACACATATGATCACTTATAGAAGAACTTAAAAAGAATTTTTTTATTTTTATTTTTGTGTATTCTCTTATACATCCAATTTTAGCAATAAGAGAAGTCATCTTTCCCAAGAATGATTTAGATGTGTGGACCTGTTTTGACTGGGAAACTTTTGGGGCTCAATGTAGTAGGAAAATGCTAGTCAATTATACATGTCTCCTCAATGACTTTTCTGTCCTAGACAAGGAGTCAGAAATCACATAAGAAACACTCAAATTATGATTTTCTGAGCCCTGACTCTAATCCCCACCACTAACTTCAACACAGTTCTGGGCTCTGTGGATTTCAGTCACTTCAGGGAAGCCAAATATGAAACAAGAAAAACAAAAGGTAAGATGAGATAATCAACTTTTATTTTTCTTAAAGATAAATGGTAATAGAGAATAGAAAACTAACACTGGTGCATTGTGGAATATATTTCCAATACCCTACAAAAGAATTCATTTTTTCCAAATAATATAATGTATTTTTCTTTGAAATTTGAAGTATTTCTTTGTATGTTAACTTTGTTTCATATATTTTAAGAATAATTTAAAATTTTTCTATTTGTATACATATACTAATTCTACCAATTTAAGTGTCTTAAACAATAAAAAAATATAATTTCACATAAACCCAAATTAATTTCATATAAATCGCTAAAGTTCTTTGTGTTGATTCAGAGATGTTTGGTGCTTATATTTTACATCATTTATTTAACAAAGTATGTCCCAGCAAGAGGTCATGGATTCATAAGAGTTCATAAGACTTCTTGATGGTTTTGGTGTTACAATGAACTCTATCCTGTCTAACTTTAAAAAAATGTCTAAATCTTTTTTTCTATATGCTGTAGTTGAATTTTTTTGGGCCACGAGCTTTTTCCCAAATAATGACACAGAGACATATTATCAATTATGAAAGCTAGGCCTTAACTTAGGCTTTCCCCATTTGCTCTTGTAACTTAAATTAATCTTTACATATTAATCTACATTTTGCCTCATGATTTTTAACCTTTCTTTCATCTTGCACCTCATGTTTTTTTTGTTTGTTTGTTTTTTGTTTGTTTATTTGTTTCTGGCTGGCTAGTAAATCGACGCCTTTTTCCCAGAGTTCCCTCTCTCTGACAGAAGGCCCTGTTACATCTCTTGCTAAGCTACCGGCCATTTGGCATTTTATTATACCAATCACAACAATACATTTTATAACAGTGTATAAAGATTCCAATATGTCACAGAACTCCTCCTGAAGATGTTTGACATTTTCAAAATAAATTACTACTACTACTGAAATGGAATGATTTTTTTCATTTTTTTATCTTTCAATTAATTTATAATTTTTAATTCAACGTTTTAGCAAATAATGTCTCTTTTCTAAGTAATCTTCCAGCACCCCTGAAAGGAAAATAATGTAGTTGAGAGAATACAAAGCTTATAACACTAGTTTTTTTTTCTTCATGTAATGTAGGCCTAGCAATCGGACCTAAAAGAATCTGAAAGAACGGAATGAGTAAGTGAAGTATATCATACAGTAAAGCATTTTAACCTATAAGCCATGAATGGTGCTTAATTTGATAAAAATACCATCTTATTCTTAGGTACAGAATGAGAAACACAAGAAAGCCACCAGTCTGTGAAAATAAAGTAGCTCACAAAATCTATAGTTTCTATATGCACTTTCCTACATGTGATTACATATGTATTCAGAATCAGCTGTCTTGCCAAAAATAATCACAAAAATATGTTCGATTTGAAGAAAGCTTCTTCAAAGCACATGTCTCCAAAGTTCAAGTTTTAAGATGTATGTATATTCTTTCAACAGAATTTCAATGATTATTCTGTAAAGTGTATAATGGATACTTAAGATAAACAAATGCTCAGCAGAAAAGCCAGAGAATGAAGACTATGTACCTCAGCAAAGGACTGGATTGTAGAAGCAACCCCGCTTAAACACAGAAAACTCATTACTAAAGCAAGTCAAGGAAAGGTTGCACAGTTTGGACTCACAAAGAAGAAGTACTGATAGCAATATGGACAAAGAAGACAATGGAGTCAGTTACAAAATTAGATGGGCAAGAACAGAAAACCCGGAAATGCTGTGCAGAGGGAGACAGGAGATAAGAGACCAACGTGTTTAGGTTCAGAAAAACCCATGGGAGCCTGAAATAGCCAAAACTCTTTGGAAACAGAAAACTAATTCTTTAGAAACCAGACATACCATTGATGCAAACATTGGTTTAAATATAAGTTTGTATCACAGAAACTAATAAAAAATGCTGCTGCTCAGCTGATAAACAAGTTTAGTAAGATTGTAGAGGTTACTACAAGACACAGAATAGAATTTTAAGCTCATCTTACAATTGCTTTTAGTGTCAATCAATTATTTACCTAAACTGTCCATAGAAAAATTATCTATTTTTCCATTATAAAGTTTTAAGAATTACTGGTGATTGCAGTCTTATTTATCAAACATTTGCTTGAAGAACTAGTACATGCAATCATAACAATGGAGAATTTTTATACACTGTCTATAATCACCAATGCAAAACATTACAAATCATTGTTTCATTAGCGTTAGCTCTTCAAACAAGTGCCCATGACTGCTTATAAATGGGACATCCGTCAATGACACAGAATTAATTGGCCCTCACAAACTAACCACAGTTAGCATGATGATACAGTAAATCTACTGTGATACAAATATGAAAATGTCAAAGACCTTGTCATTGGCAAAGGCAAAAACAGCATTAGCTATACAGTCTTCTATTTGTATTACTACATAACATTATAATGTATATTCTAAGACGATATATTCAAACTCAAAAGTAATTCACAAACATGCCTCAAAATATTCACACACTTTCATTATTGTTATATTAAATTTAGTTTTTGTAGTGTAACATAATACTTTCAGTCTCATAATAATGTCTACTTTTGAATAAGTTCTGAAAATAATATACGAGGATGAAGAAAATAGATGAGAATCACCAAAGAGAAGTTAGACACAAACAGAAAAACCAGTTACAGACTCTTGTAAATACTTTCTTTTTACAAGTATTTATACTTTTACTGTATTTATAGCAGTCTTATTTTGATGATTTTAAGAGTTTTTACTTCTCTAAAGATGACTTACTTTACTTTCATCCTTTGTAGTTAAACCTGAATAACATATAAATACAGAGAGAAGAGGGGCAAGGAAAAACAGATTTAAGAATGCTTGGTGATAATGTAGGACGAATAACCACAAATGTTTCAAAAGCTGCTGGGTAGTGGGAAGCCAAGCTTCTGATTATTTGTTTTCTTTGCCTTCCCTGTTACTAGGTTAAAGGTTACTAGTTAAATGTTTTAAATAGACATTATAAATTTTTACTTAATGATTAAAAAAGCAATAAGTAATTACCTCTCTTAAAATAAAAATGAAAGTTATTTGAAAAAATAAAAATATTGCCTGGGTTCCAACATCAAGTGGATGGAGTTCTCCATCTGAAGACATGTCCATGTGCACTTGTGAGCTCAGGCTATATGTCTGCATTAATACCATAATCTCTCAAAGTAGTGGGGCACATCAGAAAGCCAAAAATAGGATTTTACTTTTTCATGCTCAGAGGAAAAGAAAAAGAAAAAGAATTGAAATGTGAAAACTATTTACTCTTGGTCTAAATGGCATGCTTTGGCTTTCCAAAAGAGGGAGCCGGAACTCCACTGACAGGACAGAAACAACGTGGCACTCTGGTATTCTGTGCCCATTTTAGCCTTTTAAGTTTAATTGCATAAAGAGCATAGCTAAATCAATGAAAGATATCATGATCCACAATCATAGAAGAAAAGCTGCTTCAACTTCTCTGTAAACATTCAGTTGTAAAATAAAAATAGGATGTCAGTCTTGTATTTACTTTTCCAAACTGTTGTATTTGGATTTTTAGATATCTGAAGAGTCTATGACCTCAGATGTTATAGATGCTTAAAAGATGGATGCCAATTATTACTTGAAAATTCAGAGTTCTTACTGTTCAAAAATATAGAGAAAAAACTAATCAACATTGGGCAATGATTAAGAAAATACTAAAAATTCTATCTTGTCTGTAGGATCTCCTTGCTGAAAACGATGTCCAGGACATTTCACTAACTAACTCATACCCTTAAAATGTATTTTTGAAAATTAGAATACATTATACATTTTAAGCTAGTTAAAAAGAAATCCGATGTATTAAAAGACTCAAAGTAAAGGTCTGTAAGAGAATTAACTGTGAAACAAAAATATTAGAATTCAATCACAGATTCAGCCTGAAAATAAGAATACCATCATTTTGGAAACTAATTCTAAGAAGAATGTGAAACCTAAATATTGGCAAACAGATAACACACACACACACACACACACACACACCGCAGAAAGAGAAAGAGAGAGAGAATGTGTATATATGGGAGGGAAGACAAAAAAACAGAAGAATAATTTTAAAACCATATATAAATTCTGAGACCATGTATAATATCTTTCATTGCAGAATATTTGATCCCAGTGTGAAACAAAAACATTACATTATTTACAGAAATTATAAAAAAAAAAACTTGCATCTACCTGTGGTGTGGCTCAAACATACTACACACCATCAATCCAAGTGCATTCTTCTTGAATACTATAAACAGGATTAAATAAAGCCAGCTATAGGTTAAGAGGCTGAGCAAGTAGCCAAGTAACAGGAAAACTGATGTGTGATTCCCTTCTGTATGCTGTGAACATGTTTTATTATCATTGGTTAATGAATAAAGCTGTTTTGGCCAATGCCTCAGCAGAGCAAAACCAACTGGGAAATCTGAACAGACATATAGAGAGAAAGTAAGCAGAGTCAAAGTAGATAGATGCTCTAGAAACTTACTAGTAGGCCACAGGCTCATTGTAATACACAGATTAACATAAATGGGTTAATTTAAGTTGTAAGAGTTACTTAATAAGAAGCCTGAGCTAATAGGCCAAACAGTTTCTGTGTAATTATTTGGATATGAGCAGTAGGGAAACAAATGAGCCATCTCTGGCTACAGAAACATCAGAGAGCTAGTGAAAGTAAGGGGAAAATAGAGAAACACAGAGAAATAGAAGAGAGGCACATAAAGTTTGAGAAGTTTTCTTTGAGATAATATAGGAGGGAAGGCTCTATCTAGGATATCAGCAGGAAAGAAAGGTCAGCCAGGTGTTTTATCTGCCTCTCTGAACAACAGGTTTTCACCCCAGCATCTAGCTCACAAGTCTTTATTGGTAAATATCAAACAATTAAGGTTCAAATAAAAACATCAAGTATAATAATATTAGAAATATTTTAGTAACAAAAAGTGATATTTTGAAGTTGAAATAGATTAGAAAAGACAAAAATTGGAATAAAACAGATGCTAAGCACTGGAAATAAATAAAAACAACACCACATAAAGCCTAGAGGAGTACGGGAAACAAAGTTTGCTCATGAGAAATTAGCAATCTTAACAAAAGCTTAAAATTAAAAAAAAAACAAAAATGCTATACTGACTTCAGGATTCTTAACAATCAAGAATTTTTCAACAGCTTGATTCCCAAGCAACTGTACAGGATACAATACCTATATAATAAACCAAGTATCTGTTACTTTCCTTAATTCAGTCACAACTGTCTAACTAGAAGCAACCAAGAGAGAAAGCAATAGTCAGGTTTATGGTTGGAGGGGGCACACTCATTTTGGTGGGAAAAAGTATGGGCAACAGGAAGAGTCTTGTCACATTTCATACTTAACCAGGGAGGGGAAACAGAACAGAAAGCAGGCAGGTTATAAAACATCAAACACCACCACCAACAACCCACTTCCTCCAGAAGCTCCATCTCCTAGGAGTTCCATAATCTTGAGAAACAGCACCATGAACTTGGGTCTTCAGGAGCTTATGAAGGATATTGCACATTTAAAGAATAGTAGACCATTTTCAGCTATTAAAGGTATGGTCACACTGTCAGTAGGCACAAAATTGAATATGTAAATAGACAGAGCAAATAAATTGAGGCCCCGGTGGACAAGCAATCACTCAAACTGCTTCACCAATTTTTGTACATGTCAATAATTCCAAACATTGTAAGGTATCAAAATCATGGGAAACTATTTCAAAATAGAGAGTATGTTCCCTTCTTTATGGAGGTACAAAGTTATCTCTGGAAACATGTGTGTGATTAGAACAGACAGACGTCTTCCAAAGAGCACAGTGTTCAAAAGAGGCATCTATCACATCACCAAGGTCTTCTGCAGTGGGAAGAGGAAGTGGCCAGAGTAATTCAGAGAGGAAGCAATAAAGGCCAGTGCTAAAGATGAAAAGAACAATATTCTAGCAATCCTGCTGAAGTAGAATCAGCTAAATTTCCTGACAGATTGGAAGTGACAATAAAAAAGAGACAAAAGGTACAAGAACTGTAAGTTTATAGTTTAGAGACACCAAGAGGAAAGTAGACCCTTGGAGAGCAAAAAGTAATTTAGGAGGATATGTGATTTTACAAGTAAAAGGTAATAATACGTGTGTTTCACATACTACATGCCAGGTCAGAGCCTCTTTTGTTTAGATGTGCCTCATGCCCAGGAAGTTTTGATTTGTACATATAAATAAAAGTGCATTATTGTTTAAAATAGATTCCATTTTTTCTCTAAGCTAGGTATCGCAAATACCATGTATGGTATGTGAGCATCCATAAATGAATATAGTTTCTGCTTATATATCAGTTTACCTTTCCCATTCTCCAAGAACATATATACATTATTGAGACCCACAGTTGACATGCTAAACAATATTGATTTTTACTCTTCAAGACAGAATAATAATAAAAAAAAACATTTAGACCAGCAAAAGGAAAGTGTCTGGTGAGTCCTACTCATAATATTATTTTCAAATATAAATTACTTTCAACATTAATCTATTAAATTACTATATTCAAGGAATTAATGAAATCTCACTGTTTGTAAACAAGTATTGTTTGCAAATGCTACCTAGCATCTATTATGAGTAAAGAAAACTTTACTTGCTAGCATACAATTTAGTCATGTGGTCAGATCTTTAATGACACTAAGATATATTACAGGTATTGATCTTTTTAGAAAGGTATGTTCCTTTCAGAATACATGCTCGCATTATAGCTATATAAAATGTACCATAAATAATCATAAACTAAAATATCAAGAAGTTAAGCTAATTTATTTTAAACAAAATTTCAGCACAGTACACAAGTCACAGATAATTGGTAAATCATTACATCAGTCTTCTGAAGTTTTAAGAAGAGACAGCAAGATATTTTTCCTGGGGTTGTTAGAGGTTACTAAGAAGATAATCTCCACTGCAGTAAGAATGGCAGACTGGCTATTCTGTGGACTGAATTGTGCAAGCATCCTGCAACCAGAGCCCCAGTGTTATCCAGTACTCACACCTGCAAAGCATTCACACTGACATGCTTTACCATATTAATTCGAACATGCTGACCCCTCACACCCAGTTCTCAGATTTGATTATTCTCAACTCTACTAGTTTTTCTATTTTCTAATAGTTCTCATTTCTTTAAATAAGTCATCTTTCTGTCATTTTGCTGACTTCAGTTCAGTCTCATCATCTCTGATTTTTCTGATATATTTTATCAAGTTGTCTTCTGAGGTTGTAGGGAGATGGACAATTTGTACTCAAGATGTAACTGACAAAATACAGTGACTATAAATATCATTACGAATTCCCAGTTATTGTTGGGAGTGATTTTATGAACACTATAGCAACTGAGTTTGAACTTTATGATTGAGAGGACAAGTGCTGAACCATCCATCAGATAGTGCCTTAGAATGGATTTATGAAATATTGATTCTGTATCCACAATGTGTACAACAATGCAATCACTTTGGGCATAATGCAGCATGGTCTCTTGGCATACACATGCATAAAGCTAGGTAATTATGGAGTAATAATGAAGGAAGATATAATTTTAAAGGGAATGATTTTACCCTCTCATCAGTTCTGTCCTATACATAGCCACTATATAGATGAAGCCAGAGAGTCCTTTGTCAAAAGCCATGCTGTTGTCTGGCTACGGAAATGACAGTTTGGTGGAGTTTATATTTGCGCACTTTATGTGACCACTACAGTGCAAAAGGACCCTGGGATAGGCAGCCTCTGAAAGGTCATAACACAAGTCCAGGTATAAAGCAAAATATCTGGGACGCAGAGTGCCTGGGAGGGAAATATATTATGTTAACCCACATTGTGTACATATAAGATAGCCAGGTGAGACACAGTATGACTTCCTCCGGTGCTTTTAAGCAGGAAACTCAAAGGATATAGGTTGCACTATCAAATGCGTTATAGAAGAACCAAAACTTAAATAATGAAAAACATATCCAGGTAGAATAAAAGTTACAACTATAGTTCTTATTTATTCCGATACAAATCAGAAAGTTGAAAATCACTTGGGTATTTTTCTTGCAAAATGCCCTGAATCTATTAGATGTTTCTAAGGACAAACTAGGAAGAGTAAAAGTATCAGAGATGTAACTTGCTCAAAGAAATACAACTTAAAGCTGGTAAAAAATAAAATCTTACACTCAAAAGATTTTAATCGAATTCATTTGTACAATATAATCTGTCATGACATCCAGATAATGAGATGGTAAATAGACAACAACTTTAGAAAATACTGACTTAGTTTACTGCACCTTCTCTAACGCATTTCCTTTAGGCAAACTGGTGTAGCGGTACCATCATTGATTTAACATAACTGTATGAATTCCTCCCTCCCAAGGTTGTGTTGGAAAGGGATTATAAAAAGTTTCTAGGGTTGTTTTTGTTGTTGTTTTTCTACAATGTAATTGGTTGTGTGGTATGGGGGGAGTAAAATGTAAGCATAGATGGTGGAGAAAAGGAAGAGAAGGAGTCAGTAAAGATGTCACTATCCTTGGTTTCTCTCTCAAACAAAATAAACTAACATGCACTGTTTTCATCTGATCCATACACTTCCTCATTAAAATTAGTACACTTGCATATTATAACTAACAAAAATAAAGTCTTCGTATTTTTTTCTAGGCATCCTGATATCTACAAAAATAAATAAATATATATATATAAAAGAAATAATACATAAGGAAGCAATTTCTCAAAGTAATTATATCCCATTTTAATGGTTCTGTGCCTTAGATCACAGATCCTTTGAACAATTCTTAGAAACAGGAGGATCAAGATCACAAAAGGACAGAGATATCTTGATCTAGGGAGCCATCATAGGGCTAGAGAGAAACATTCCACTAAGAAAATTCCCAGGAATCCACAAGGATGACCCAACAAGACTCTGAGCAATAGTGAAGAACTGGCCTTTCCCTGCAATTAGATTGATGACTACCTTAATTGTCATCATAGAACCTTCATCCAGCAACAGATGAAAGCAGATGCAAAGATTCACAGTGAAACACTGGGCTGAGCTCCCAAAGTCCAGTCAAAGAGAGGGAGGAACAATAATATGAGCAAAGGGATCAAGATCATGATGGGGATACCCACAGAAACAGCTGACCTGGGCTAGTGGGAGCTCACTCACTCCAGACTGACAGTGGGGGGAACCGGAATAGGACAAAACTAGGCCCTCTGAATGTGGGTGACAGTGTGGCGATGTGTGGGGCCACAGGCAGTGGGACAAGGATTTATTCCCAGTGCTTCAACTGGCTTTCTGGAGCCCATTCTCCTTGATGGGATACCTTGCTCAGCCTAGATATAGGGGAGGGGCTTGGTCCTGCCTCAAAGTGATGAAATAGACTTTGTTGATTCCCCATGGGAAGCCTTATCCTCTGCAAGGAGAGGATGGGAGTGGGTTAGGTGGGAGGGAGTAGGAGGAGGAGAGTGAGAACTAGGATTGGTATGTATAATGAGGAAAGATTGTGCAAAAATAAATATTTTTTTTTTAAAAAGTGACCTTGAATCAGCAGCATAAGCACTACTTTGTCTTTGGGTATACAGAAATTTTCAATCACTTGGATACTTGTTTAAGGCAAGTTCTCAGGTCCCCTAGACCTATTGAATCAGAGTGGCTCTCAGATAATGGACATACGTGTTAAAGTTTGATAGATTGCACTTCAGAATACTGCTACATAGATTTGGGGTTATGACTATGATGAATTTCAGAATCCTAATGTGGCTAACCACTCTTTGACATAGGAATTTTTAATTGAAGGCAAATAAAGAAATAGTTTACTCCATACTCCTCCTTTTTTCAAAAGGGCAGAATATAGATTTTTCTCTTAGTAGGGAAACTCCAGAGAAGACAAAGAAATCTGCAAACAAACCTTACCCCATTAGTTTCATCCCATGTACTTGGAACCCTGAGTCTCCCCTCAAGGGATAACAAAAACTGCTTTCTATTGTTCTGACATTACTTTACAAAACTATTGTTCATTGTGGAAGATGCTACATATCCTGCTATTCTGAACAGTCACACTGAATGCCTTTTGCTTCGGATTTTTTTAATGTAATGAACACTGCATTCATTAACACAGTTCTTTTATTTCTCGTTATCTGTCATTTTGTTAAGGAGACCCAGCTGAAAATCTTGGAGAGGAAAAGATTACCTGCTCATCAGTGTGGCTAGGAAGGATACCTTAGGCCAAGCAGGGTGGGTATGAGAACCACCATTTGAGCTTCTGATATCACAGAAAGGTGCTAAGGGGGAGGGGAGGCCAAGATCACTAGAAAAGTGACCAAGTACATCACGGACAGCTTGCTGAAGAATTTTCCTGTCCAATATTTTACAATCTTACTCTCAAATATGTTACAAGAAGCAAATTTTCAGAATGTTCTTATTTTAGTAAGGTCCAGTTAACTAATGCTTGCCTTTAAAATGGCCAGCCACCTTACCTACATCCACAGCAGACTTCTTTGCAAAGTGCATCTAGTACTGTGTAAAATATTTTAAGATTTTTTTTCATGAATTCTTACAACAGACAAATGTTGACACATACCCTTTCCCTAATAGTATGTGTTCTGCAATATTTTTGCAAAGACAGTGTGAACTTCACAATAGGAAGTTAGGGAATGAAAATGTAACTCTGAGAAAGCTCTAACATCCATATACAGGCCTTCAGGTTCACTAGTCAACAAAGTGTCAACAACAACAAAATAGTAAGTATATAAAACAAAACAACAAAAATTGTTTGAAAATAAGGTCGATGATGTGAAAATGATTTGAGTAATTACAAATGTAGCTAGGTTAAGAAATGGGTTGTAGGGTGTTGTGAGACCGTGTGTAGCACAGCACATGTGTGAAGATAAAGGGATTGGTCCTCTCATTCTACCATGTGGGTTCTGGCCCAGAGTTCAGGCATTATGAAAGGAAGGAGGCATGTGCCTCTACAAACTGACTCATAGCACTAGCCCATTGTTCTAAATTCTTAACTCATATTTTTATCTCAGACATTCCTATCCCAGCTTTCCTCAGAATTCAGTTTTAGATCTAGTTGGCTTATACACAGTGTATGTGTGTGTGTGTATGCTGGCACCGTGGCTCACACATTTAATTTCGTGGTACTTCAACATTCACCCTTGTATGACTCACTTTATTTTATTACCTTAAACATATTCACTTTCTTTTTTTGAGAATAACCTTGGAATGTATTTTATTACTCTGAATATTTAATTTCAACTTACACTGTTTACTATCTTAGGCCAATTTTTATTCTCAAACATTATGTCCCATTTGCTATTTGTTCCATGAGGCCCATGATGAGCTAGTAAGAATTTTTTTTAATTTGATCATGTTCATCCTCCATGTTCCACCTCCAACTCTCTCCCACATCTCTCCAGCACATTTTCCTCTCAACTTTGCATCATCCCTGTTTCTATAACCTACTATATCCACTGAGCCTCGGAGGGCTGAGATCATCCACCGAACATGAGTAAACCACCACCAGTAATCAATCACACTGTCAAAGGGGAATTCACTCCCTGTTCCAGCGGCTCTCAACTGCTAATAGCACCTAAGGAAGTTATGAGGCCTCCAGAGCTTTCCCCAGCTACTCTGGAATTTTGACTGCCTTGATCTTTTACAACTCTTATACAGACAATCACAGAGGCTGTGGAAGTAATTAGATCCAGAAGATAGAATTTCAAAGTAGACTAAAGTTTCTATCCCACAGCTATTCTCAAATAATCATTCAGAGTCTTTATATTAATTACAAATGCTTAGACAATAGCTCAGGCTTATTATTACCTAGCTCTTACATTTTATTTTAACTCATATTACTTATTTACACCCTGCCACATTGCAGTACCTTTATTAGCATGACTCATCCGATTCCTGCTCCCCTATGTCTGGCTGGCAACTCCAGACTCTTCTTTTTCTCATCCCAGCATTTCCCTAGTCTGGTTCTCCTGCCAGACTGTTCAGCTACTGGCCAGTCAGCTTCTTTATTAATCCATTCAAAGTGATTTATATTTAGACAGTGTAAACAAATATTGCACAGCAGTAGCGTCTCCTCCATCCTCTAGTTCTTATATTCTTTGTGTGTATGGAGGGGATTGTATGTATGTGTGGGCATATACATACTCATGCATGAGTGTGTGGTCACAGTTACTTTGCCCACATCTATAATAACTGTAGCTATAACAATTTATGAACAATTGGTTTTTTTCCTGATTTCTCCTTACCTTTTTGTATAGTTAGTTATTGTGG
>NC_022010.1:80483319-80498575 GCF_000317375.1 Microtus ochrogaster
ATCAATTTTTTGTATGGGTTCTTTTGGGAGTTCACTTTAAACTGCTGTTCTACTGACCATTCTTAACAAAAGATACTAACATTTTATACTATGTTCTCTCAATGTTTTTACTATTGTTGCCAAGTATCCACTGAAAAACAATGACTGTAGAAATGTCTTCCAAATTGACAAATTGCTAAGAATTATCATTTAGATCAACATCTAACACTCTGGGCTTTAACTCCCATCCCCATTTAGTAATAATAGGAGATCTCTGAAAGTGTTGATATTAGAGCTAATATAGCGTATCTTCACAAAGTGTTCAAAAATGTCATCTGATGCATAATAAGTACTCTAAGGTAAAAGAAAAAGACAGGAAGTTCTACAAAGAACCAACTTTATCATAGCCTATATTAGGAAGCAAATCTGATTGGCTAATTACTAGATTTTTGTAATTATACAACCATTGTTTTCTTAACCAATGTTTACAAAAAGAAAACACAGAAAAGAAGCATCAGTTGGACTATAGCCTGTCTCCCTGTGATCATCTGCATAGTTGACACTTTTTGGGAAAAAAAAAAACATGTTATTTGTTCCCTAAGCAGCACGTGATTGGTTTTTTCATCATACAAAGACTAATTAGGAAGGCTGCTGTGATGCACAGAAATAATCCACTAAAAAAAATCAAAATTAATGGCAAAATTTAGTTCCCTTTGTGTTTGATTTTCATCTATCTGCACTCAGTTATAAACGAGCTATCAAAAAAATAAAAACTGCCCATTAGTGGTTAATTGATAATGACTTGTACTACCATTGATGACTCCCTGAAAAGAACTCTGTAAGTCTTTAGTTGAAAACCAAACAGGAACACAGAACTATAGAAGTTGTTCCTTCTTCTGACCCTGCCATGGAAGGTAGCATACAGCATACAGTAGTCAGTTTTAACATAAACAAGCTGATATAAGATTAGATCTACACATTGAAAAGATTTAAGTGAACTATATTTTTGCTTTGGCTTATTGTCTCTAATTAGTAATTAGTAGTATATACAGTGCAAGATTCTTTCTTTGTAAAAGTTCTTCAAGGTTTGAGAAAAATTCAATGCAGAAATGTCTCAAAGAGCTGAAATGTGCTATGCTGAGGAATAACATTTAATCATTAATTTGAGAGATGTGTTGTCATCTCATGACTGGAACTTTTTCACATTACAAGCATGACCCACTAAGTACTGTGAGTTCTGACACATCCATAGTAAATACATTGTGAAACCTCCTATCTCAACAAGCTCTGAACCACAAAAACAAAGTGCTGAGCCTAGTCCATTTATAAACAAGAAACTTAAATATGAAAGCCACCTTCAGTCTTGATTTGAAATAATGACAAATTAAAACCATTATTCCCAAATGTGTATACATTTAATTTGATATAATCGCCTCCTTTACAAAAAAGAAGGAAAGAAAGAAAGAAAGAAAGAAAGAAAGAAAGGAAGGAAGGAAGGAAGGAAGGAAGGAAGAAAATGAAAAAGATATAAAGTAATTTGAAAACAATGAGAATGAGGGCTTAGGAAGAAAAATGATGGGGTAAAAGTACTACAGCGTCACAGGATATTTATTATTTAGTTTTTTGATGAATAAAGATAAGAGTCAGAACTACTAAATAAAAGTAAGCATTTCAAATCTTTTAGAGTAAGTGTAGTAGTCACTTTTCTATTTGGGATTACAGCTCTAGAGAGCTTTGAATCTATCATGGAGGGGAAGGCATGGCAAAAATCAGCTACATGACAGGCAGCGGGAGCGGGACTGAGAACTCTCATCATAAAATAGGAGACTGAAGCAAAGAGATGGAGCTAGAAGTGGATCAGGGTTTTAAACTCTCAAAGCCATTCCCCGGTGATTTACTTTCTGTAGTAAGGCTGTACCTTCTAAACCTTCCCTAACAGTGCCACCAACTGAAGAACCAAGAATGGGCTGAGGATGAAACTTGGTGCTTAAGTCTTAGTGAATATTCACATGCAAGACAACCTACATTTATTCTTTGGTACACACACACACACACACACACACACACACACACACACACACCCATCATTTACCTAAAATTGTTACGGTATTGATGTGGGATTCCCCTCTGTATGCTGTGAATATCATTGATTAATAAAGGACTACTTGGGACCTATAGCAGAATAGAACTTAGATAAGCAGGTAAAACTAAACTGAATGCTGGCAGAAAGGAGGAGTCAGAGAGAGAAGCCATGGAGCCACCATAGACAGATTAACTGAAACTTTGCTGGTAAGCCATGACCTCATGGTGATGCACAGATTAATGGAGATGGATTAAATTAAAATGTAGGAGTTAGCCAATAAGAAGCTAAAGCTAATAGACCAATCAGTGACTTAAATAATACGGTTTATCTGTGATTATTTTGGGGCTGAGTAAGCAGAAACAAACAAGTGGCCTCATTCCAACACAGTCTAATAAAAACTCAGGAGTCAGAAATTGAGATAAAGACCTGGTAAATCCAAGGAGCAACAGAGTTCATTGACTGATGCGCTGCCCATGATTTTTTCTTATCCACCAGCCCAGGAAATCCCTCCTAAAGACATTTTCTCTCTTACTGTCCCTTTCCTAGCAGACCTTTTCATCCTCCAGCAATTCTGTAGCTGATCCCAGTCAACCATGGGCAAACTCCACCCTTTAGTTCAAGGTGGGCTGTACTGGCACAGCAGAAGGCTGTATAGACAATTCAACTACAGCATACACACATACACATGCACACACAAAAACACACACACAATCAACAACAAAATATTCACTGTACAAATAGGATTAATGAGAATGTTTAAGTAACAAAAAAACATAGAGAATGGTAAATATTTATTTAAACAAACTTAAACCGGTATTTGTTTACGTGAGAAATTTTTTCTATTTTTCTACCTCTGATGTTAACAGGACTCCTCCAATACACAGAAATTATATTTACTAACAAAATCTGTTTAAGATATTATATTAGTAAATGTACTGTCTCTGGAAAATTAAAATGCAAAAATATTTCCCATGATGAAGTCCAGCTATTTATGGTGAATATACTATACATTCATAAAGACAGTAATCATGAGGTAGTTCCTACAAATCAGAAGTTAAAAAGCCCCTAAAACATCACTCTGTAAAAAGCAAAGTTACCTGGTCGATTACAGACAGGGTAATAGATTGTTCTATAACTGAAGTGGATACTGATCACAGCATGAGAAGGAACAGACCCTATAGGGTTAGAGGGGAAAGATATAACTAGTGAAAGGAAAGCTGCATTTGAGAATATGGAAAACATCACTGCATACTTCTGGTTGTTTCTCAGACTATTATACATGAAAAAGGGATTTTGACTAAAAAAAGATATTGTCTGAACCACTCTGAAATAAGACTAAACTAGTCACAATTAGATATTTTTTTTTTATAAAGTAGTCAAGTATGGTTCAATGTAATGGAAAGCACAGGCCAGGAATGGAGGGCTTTGTACAGGGCGTCAAGAGAGATGGAATTCACAATGGGAAGTGTAAAGCTTATTGATGTGAAGGCAGGTAAGCGCTCATTTGGAAGAGTCACACATGGGATCATGACTATCAAACAGCAATGTGCTAGGGAATATAAAAACTGATCAAACAGGTTTTCTATCACCTGATTCAAAATTTCAGAGAGAAGGGAATGGGACAGGAAATTTCATCACAAAGTATTTAAAACAGAAGAATAATGTAAAGAGAGCCCATGTCTTAAAATGAAGTCAACTCTGACTATTCTATAAAAATTAAAAGAGGAAGTAAGAAGTTGTATAAAGATAAGGCCATTTTGGGAAAGAATTATGAAATAGAAATTGTGTCTTAGTGCATGTAGTAAATTGTTTTCTTTTTTGCATTGCACTATAAATTCAAAAGCAGTGCTTCCATTGTTCCTTCTTTCCTAGTGTCCAGGGCTGACAGTGCAATACTTCAAGTAAAAAACACATAATATCAAATATTTGTTAACTATTATATTAGGAAAGAAAAATCAGAATAAGATTGTTTTTAACTTTTAGGTATAAGCATAAAATACAAAGGAACACTTCCACTCTCTCACCCATCTTTCCAGTCACAGGACTTACTCTCTAGACAATTATGTGACATATTTAAAGTTTTATTTTCTGCTTCCTATCACCATGCTAAGGAACTTACATACAGAGAGAGACAAGAAAGAAAAGAGAGGAAACAATGAGTCAATTTAACAGGGCTTTATTCTCATCTACAGGGAAGAGGCCATTTCCTGGTATGTTATTTGGGCTCATTAGCATTCGTACTGTGTTTGCAAACACAAAGACTCATCATCTCTGTGGTAAGGAAAGTATCTAATTCTACCTAGGCACTCTCTCACAAATTAGATGTTTCAGGGTCTTAAAGGTTGATTAAGTTGAACTGGATAACAAATGAAGTGAGTAAGGATTTTCTGTAGGTCACAGAAGAAAAAAACATCACATATAATAATAAGGACAACACAAGCAACAAATGATCAGAATAGCTGGAATCTTATGATCACTCTACACTATGGGAATGCAATGACCCAATGGAAGCCTCAAGTCATTAATTATTCCACTGAGCAGACATGATTTTTGTTTCTTACATCTCAAAGGGGTTATTTCTGAAGTTGGTATTAAAAGGGACAAACTCCCCAGGGTTTCTTTACTTACCGCAGCAAATAAGTAATAGCAAAAAATAAGATAAAAAAAAAACCTCACTAACAGAACAAGACAAAATGAAAAAAGGAACCATGAATTGCAACAAAATTTTATAAGACTGGAAAGAAGTTACAAGTATAAGAAACCAATAGAAAGGCAAAAATGGCTAGAGAGATGGGTCAGTGGTTTACAGCACTTTCTGATCTTGCAAGAGCCTTGAGTCTGATTCCCAGAATCTTTTGCCATCTTCTAATCTACATGGGTACATGTTACCCATATATATTCCATTCTTTCTTAACAATATAATAACTAGTTTTCCACATACATATGTGTTTGTGTACATACACATATGAAGGCAAAACATTCACAAATGTACATTGTTTTAAATAATTTGAAAAGGAAAGGCAAATCTACAATCTGATAATTTGATTTTACAGATGAAAAATGCTAAAATGCCAATTTTACAAGCACAATAGCAAAGGTCCTCTAAATGACTCAGCATCCAAAAGCCCTTAGGACTAGGAAGAAGTAAAGCCAGCTGATTAAAACAAGCCAACATTGCTCCTGGGTGATGCCTCTGTGTTAATTGGAAGAGGTCTATACATACTTCTGCAAAAGGAGATCCCAGCTTTATTCTATGAAAACTATAGACATAGGAGCCTCCAGACACAGAAACTGTGAGTTCAGAAGATGTCTGAAAATAACCTGACTGAGAGTAGGTGAACCACTCATCTGCATGTCCTGCTGTTATTTCAATGCCAATAGATGAATGCCTATATTTCATGCCTATTCTACTCATTTCATATACCTGTTCTATAATACACTGCAAATCCCAGTGCAAGAAAATGAAAACATTTCCAGAGGGAAAAAAACTCTTCACTTACTGTCACCATTTCACAAAGAAACTCACATGCAGCATCTGTATATGATGTGGGAGTGTCATATCAATCTGTTGCTCTCATTGGTTAATTAATAAAGAAACTGCTTGGCCTGATAGGTTAGAACATAGGTGGGTGGAGTAAACAGAACAGAATGCTGGGAAGAAGGGAAGTTAGAAAGACACCATGCCGCTCCTCTCCAGGGCAGATACGATGAAGCAAGCCACCAGGTCAGACATGTTGAATCTTTCCCAGTAAGACTGGTGCTAACACAGATTATTAGATATGGGTTAAAGCAAGATATGAGAGTTAGCCAGAAGAGGCCAGATATAATGGGCCACGCAGTGTTTAAAAGAATACAATTTGTGTGTTGTTATTTTGGGGCATAAACTAGCCAGGCGGCCGGGAGCTGGGTGGCAGGAATGCAGCCCACTGCTCCTTCTACAGAATGTATACATAGAATTTAATGACCTTTCTTACATAAATATAAAATAGAACTCTAATCATGTATCACAGCACAATTAAGTAAAACTTGCAAGATGACATTCAGAGATAAAAATAAACATACACGCAAAAATAATATCAGAAAGAGAGGCAAAGGTAGCTAGATAGAAAATTTGATTTTTAAATATCTGCAATTTATACACAAAATATATTTTTAAATATTTTAATGATATAATTTAATTTAAAAAGAAATTGTAAACAAATTCTTAGAGACTATGAAAGCATAGTTGCTAAAAAAAGCAGTTGAAAGACAAGATCATCTTTCAGAGTATAACAAAAAGTGAAAATGATGGGTATGTTAAGAGAAAAAGACAAAATCTACAAGATTCGATATACACATACTAGGCCCCCTTAAAAGAATGAAAAAAAAAATAGGAAAAGAAGGAAATCAACAATTACATAGCACATAAAATGTCCTAGAACTGAAGGCTCACAATTTTCAGATCAATCTTCTTAGGCAATGCCTATAACACTAAATTCTTGCATGCAACATCTCTAACACAAACCCTTCATTCATCCTTACTCCCAAAAAGCCTGTTCCAGTTCTCCATAGTTATGTTTAATCTACCTCTTATCACACAGATTCTTTCCACAAAATATCTATTTCTCCATTTTGTTCTCAGGAAAGATGTAATATTCTGTCTCTCAGCATGTTAAAACCTGGAGGTCATAGTTTCCAGACAAAGAGCTACAGAACATAGCACAACATGAAATGTTAGATCTGGGACATGTTTTAAATTCACCTTTGTGTGTACCAGCCCTCCCTCTTCTTTCTGAACCCTTACACTGACTTGCAATATAGCACATTTCAAAGTGTAGAATATGATTAGAGAGATTACAATGAAGACACAACTTGCAATAACTCACTAATTTTGTGAAAACATACCTTCAAGAAGTACTTCTTTCCTAGCAATATAAGGAAGAATGGAAATAAATGAATAAAACATTATTTTTTTCAAAAGTCTTAGCTAACAAAATTCCAAGTATAACTATTTGGTTTCATGCCTCTTTTCTAGCAATCAATTCTATAACATCCAAACAGGTTTTATAATTGAAAAGAAGAACCTTCCTGTTATATAATAAATGACATCTGTCCAAATTTAGCCCTAACCCTAAGATAGTGTTATCTGGAGACTGGGCCACTGGGAGTTAATCAGGTCCATATGGAGTAACAAATTTAGATAGTTGGTTATAAGAAAAACTCACCAGGATTTGCACACATATACTTTCTAACACCCAACCCGCCTTTCTTTCTGCCATTTGACAAAGCAAAAAAACTTTCCCCTGTAATCAGAGAGTGCTAGTTCATCTCCAGACCACCCTGACCCAAATAATCCCACAAAAACTATATTAATTACAACACCATTTTACCAATGACTCAAGTGTATTTCTAGGTAGCTCTTACATCTTAAATTAACCAGTATCTATTAATCTGTGTATTGACACGAGGGCACAGCTTCCTGGGCTAGATTCTGTTCTGGTGTCTTTCTCCTTCAGCAGCTACATGGCATCTTCTTGACTCTGCCAACTCTCTCTATATATTTCTGTTTGGATTTCCTGCCTGGCTATACTCTGCTAAGGCATTGGTCGAAACAGCTTTATTTATCAATCAATAAAAGCAACATATACACAAGGACACCCCACATCATCTCCTCTTTTCAGTCTAATTAAAAAGGAAGATTTTAATTTTGGCATAGTAAAATTACATATGGCAAAACAGATACCAAGCAAGAATTACAGTTACAATTTGCATAAATATATTAGGACAGTGAAAAATAAGTTAATTTTAAATGTCATTGCTAATCTTTTAGTTTTAATTGGAATAGCAAGAAAGAAGAGAGGGGAAAGAAAGGGAGAGGAGGGAGAACTAGAGGATGGGAAGGAAATCTTCAGTTGCCTTTGTAAACTTGCCAAGTCTATCTTCCTGATCTATTCACTCACGTCTCGGATATAGATACTGGCCTGTGAGAGCCCTATATCCTAGAATTCCAATTCCTAGGAGCCTTGGCCAGAGTCAGCCTCCAACACAATGTCACAGATAAAAGGGAATGAGGGACCAGATTATTTGTCTCCTTTATTACTCGAGCTCCTTCACTTGAAGGCTGCTACAAATGACCTTTGGTTCTCAACCAAAACCCAGTGCTTCACTCAAGACTCCCATTGGGTTCCCACTTATTAATATTTTCATCAAGTGGCAGAGAAGCAGTTAAAATTTTAAGACTTCCAACTCAGCACTCCTTTGAACACTCTAGTTTTCTCTCTGAAACTCAACTATGAAAATAGCCTTTTTGAAAATAATACCTACTAAAATTGAGTATGCCATTTGTTTCCGCTTTGAGACCTGGATCAATACTCACCTTTAACCATTCTGCACTCTCAGGTTAGAATGCCTTTCTTCCTGCTACCCCTCTGATCAACTTCTAAATATGTTTCCAAGTATGCTTGAATGTCATTACCACTTGTGTCTTATGTTGCCATCACACAATGAATATATTATTTATTAATTGTTTAGTCTTATAGCACTTTCTACTTAAAATATATTCATGCAACATGTGTCTAGATAGATAGATAGATAGATAGATAGATAGATAGATAGATAGATAGATAGATAGATAGATGATAGATAGAAGATAGATAGATAGATAGATAGATAGATAGATAGATAGATAGATAGATAGATAAAGGATACTTAATAACTATGACAATCTGTCAATTTCTTTTATTTAGATTTAATAAGGTATTAAAGGAAAGCACAATGAAGTGTGAGAGGCATGAATAATATAAATCTAACTATCCTCAAGATCTTCCTTATACCATAAAAGCCATGAAAGTTTAATTTATTTTATCATTTTATCTTTGAGTATTGTCATTCAATTAAAAATTGTAACAGCCTTATTTATAACATGATAAGTGGTTAAAATTCTTTTCAATTATTCAGTTGAAAAATTGAAGTGTTTTGCAATTGAAAAATTGAAGTGAAAGTTATAATTTCAGTGGTGGGTAATGCTTATTTTGTAAAAGGTTACAAGGTTGTTCATAAGATATAGTCACAAATAAGAAAGGTCAATCCCTTTGTGGGCTGAAACAAATTTTAAGTTCTGCTTAGGAAATGGCTTTTCATTACCAAGAGAGACTAGTCAGGAATATCAACAGGGTAAAGGGCCAAAGGGTTCAGATCAGTTGATGTTTACAAAAAATTTCCCAGCATCCCACAAAAGGTACAACAATTTCCACACATGATTAAGTAGATATGTCACTGTTTAATATTACAAAACAGCTAAGTATACCCTTAACACTTGAAATGGCTAAACACTAGCAATAACATCTTGTTGTTAGAGTTTCTTGTTAATTACCTTGACCATAAATTTTAGAGATTCATTCTGACAAAAGAGCAGTTGACCTAATATGTATTTAATATTTCCTTTTTGTAAAACAATAGTTTTGAAAAAGCCAGATGAGAATGTGAAAAGCATTTTAAACCATTAGATAAAAATATCTGTTGAAAAAAATCAAACCATTGTTTAATTTGACCAAGGTCAACCAATTTTTGAAAAAGAAACCAAATGCAATATGTAGCAAAGAAAATTTCTAAAAGACTTCAATCAGAGACATCAACTCATTGCTACTCATTAAATTCATCCAAAGTACCTTTAACATATCAAAAATCATTCATTTCTAGTAAAGGCTAAGTAATCATTATCAAAAAACTTAGGAACAATTTTTTTTAATACTTGCATATAAAGAAGGCAACTTAGAGAATACATCTAAATCTAAATACAAACTTCATGAATATTTCATCTCTGCCTTACACATATAGCCTGAATGTAAGTATTTGCAATTCGTAACAATTTATGTAAGAAACACAATTTCACGGTATGGAATTTTCCACTTGTGTCATGACGTCAACACTCAAAAGGCTTCTGATTCTAAAGCATTTTCAATTTGAAATTTTAGATTTGCAATGCTCACTACAGATTTAATTATTTTACCACTTGCATAGAAATGACATTTTAAAATTTATTCATTCAATACTTAATTTTAACAGCAAGGAAATTATGAGGACTCATAAAACTATGAAAATAAAATAAATGATAATGTAATATTTTAAAAGATAATAAATCCACTACCTGAAGTAATAACACAGTTTTCAAAAATGGCAAACCTGAAGAACTAAGAAAGAGCAAACTGTTGAATACATTCATTCAAAACTGGGCTTAAATGGGCCCCAGTAGTATTGTGGTACACAATTAACATAGTAAGTTTGGTGCCATCTTGAGCTACGTGCCAATGCCTTATCATGAATAAGAGAAAAAAAAAACAAAAACAAAAAAGAAAAAGGGACATACCTTCAATTTGGATCCATGTGGTATCACAGATTTATTCTGCTTGGGTGGAATATGCAGCTCCCATTTTCCATATTCTAGCTTTTTATATGGGTGAGAAAACGGATTCCATCCATCTAAATAATAAAGATCATGTAATCAAAAACTTGATAGGACTAGGAGTTTAGTAAAACATAATATATTGTTTACCTACAAAAAAAAACTGCTTTAACAAAACCTGTTTTCTAATGTAATAATCAAAGTACTCTGCCCTTCTTCTTGTATCCCTGTTTGGATTTCCCATCTAGCTATATTCTGCTCTGCCATAGGCCAAGAAACTTGTTTATTAACCAATGTTAATAAAACATATTCATAGCATACAGAGGAGCATCCCACATCAGTATAACTAATGAGGATATTTTTTAAATGAGGCATATACCAAAAAACAATTAATTAGATTTTTAAATAAATGTTAAAGGAAAGACTGCTACATTTTATCACTAACATAAGCCTAACTCCATAGATAGACTAACAATGCAATCTAACACCTGTATGAATTCACTTAAGAAACAGGAGAGAAACATGTGAAAAACATAATTCAAGGAACAAAGGAAACAAAACAACAGATGAGCAGGCTAAGAAAATATTCAGAGGAAGAACTCTGAATGACCAGTAGACATGAGCAATAAAACTCAAGATAATTTAGATCATGGAATCACCAACTCATTGCTACTCATTGACTTAGCAAAAACTAAAGGTTCAGAATATCAAATATCCAATAAGGTCATAAAACAACAGTACTTCAGAGGGTACAAATGGCTGAAAATAGCTTGGCACTGAATTTATGCTAACCCAATGGCCCAACAAGTCTATTCCCAGGCAATACCTTAGACAAATTCTCCTAAGTGAATTCAAGAGACTACTTAGAACTGATCACTAAAGATTTAACTGCAAAAGCAAATACTACTACTACTACTACTACTACTACTACTACTACTACTACTACTACTACTACTACTACTAAGCAACCATATTTTACAGAAGCTATAGAATACAGAAAATGCATGCAGGTGGGAGAATTAAACAATGAGGTGTCACACAAAGATGTAATAGGGATGTATCAAGTAGATAAATATAAAACTGCAAAGCTGATTGTTAAGGGGAACAAAAAGAATATCACTTATATCAAACTCAAGAAATATGTAGAATGCAACAGATAGAGACATGTGCATGTTGTGAAACTATTAAAACTGAAATGAAATTGTGAAACAACATCTACAATGATTTTCTCTAAGATAGGAAAAAATTAAATATACACATAGCAGAGAAACAAATGAAACAAGACGGCCAAAATATTTATAATATTCAAGCCAGCTATATAAACATAGGACTTCTCTATCTTTTTAGGATTAGAAAAATAGCACAATAAAAATTCATGTCAGGTCTCTGTACAGAAATAACTGTCCAAATATCTTTCTTTACCATCAATTATAAAGTGATATTATCAGGCAAAGGGCATCAGATCTTAACATATTTATGATTCCAAATATAGACTACCAAGCTACTTTCTGGGTTGGCAGTTTCAATTCATACCCCCACCACAGCTGCACAGGGGAATGTTCAACTACCCATATCCTCAGCAACACCAGAGATTATCATTTTAATAACAAGACATGCCTGCCTTGCTCAGCCAGGGTTCACTAAAAGAATTAAGCGCTACTACCCTAAGGAACCACAGCAGGAAATAAATAAACTCCTCTTTAATGCATCAAGAATAGAACTTGTTATACACCATCCTTGGGAGAATTGAGGAAACAGACACTCCAATAATTTTCTGCATCCCATGGATCAGATGCACAGCTAGCACAAAAGAAGCTTTCTCTCATTATTTTTCAGGCAATAATGATAACGTTTGATATACACTGTCTTCATTTCTTTTCAAAAAATAAGCTGTAATTGGAACAATGATTACTCTCTTTAACCTTATTGTTATTTTGGATAAATTGAGTTGTATTATATTTCCTTTTAAATATCTTTCATTAATTTCCAGTTTTATTGAAATGAAGATAATAATGTGGCTTACTTTGAGGTTTAATACAGTGACAATCAAAGCATTTATTTATTTACCAGCCTATTTACTTTTAGCAGCTGAAGCCATTCAATTTTCTTAGAATAAATTTTGCAGACGAGTCCAACATGAAACTATATAAAATAAATCAAAGCAGAGGTGATCTGCTGGATATATCTGTATGTGTCTGGACTACTCTACCCTCTCAGCCTCCCATCTATCCTGCAGATAGAACTCAGTTCTTCTCTTTATGTGACATAAGTGTGTGGTGCATGCCTGTGTGAGCTTATGTATGTAAATGTAAGTGTGAGTGCACATGCCTATATATGCGTTCATAAGCCAGAGCACAACATCAACTACCTTCCTCAATTGTCTTTGCCTTATTCCCTTTGAACATAGAGGTCAGCCTTTCTGTTCGCTTCCAAGGAAGCTTCTAGGATCTTCCAGTGCCCACACCCCAACACTGCAGTAATGTACGTTTGGTCATGCCTGGATTTTACGTGGGTGCTGAAGAAATCAACTCAAGCCCTCATGCTGGCACAGGAAGCTCTCTTACCCACTAAGCTATCTCCATAGCCCAGAGTTCTGTTCTTAAAATCTGTGAGTTATTTGTGGAGGGTTAAGGACTCAGGGGCTTCCCTCTGCCCATGTTAGCATGTCTATTGTTGTCATATGTTCAGCTCATGTTGAAGCAGTCATGTTGGTGACGTTTTATGGCTTAAGATAATCCCAGAAGACACAATTGCACAGATGGAACATCCAGACCTCCAAATATAGGAAAACAAACTTCAGTCCATATCTTAAAACATACATAAAATTAGCTCAAAATGGATCCCAGAAATAGGCTTAAGAATTCTAAAGCATTTCAAATAAAACTACAGTAAATTTCTATTACCTCAGTTCTTTAATACAATGCTAGATATAGATGGAACAAAAGAAAAATGATAAATCACACTATTCACAATGAAAAAATGAGTAAACAAAGGACATTATCAAAAAATGAAGCAGCAAGGGAAGAAAATAATTGGAAATCATTATAAGCAATAAAGTTACTTGATTCTACGGTTTCTAAATAATATTTACAATTTAATTATTAAAATACATTTTCAAAGCAAGCACAGGATTTTAATAGATGTGCCCTTCAAAATAGCAATGTCCAACAAGCACACAAGGGATGCCCAATGCAGTTAGTTATGGGAATACAAAAATCATAATGAGATGCTGTGCTCACAGATGTAAGGCTATTGTGAAAACAATGGATATAAAGTAAACTGGAGGGTGTGGAGAAATAAAACTTCACACATTGCTAATTAAAATGCAGAACCATGTCACTACTTTGGAAAACAGGCTGGAAAGTCTTCAAATACTAGTGTTAGCACTGTACTCAGTAATTTGGCTCAAACTTATATGTCAAAGTTAAATCAAAGCAGATTGTGCTGTAGAGTTCTTTGTCAACTTCAGACACGCTAGAATCCCCTTGGAAGAGTGAGCCTCAGGTTAGGAATTACCTCCATCAGACCAGACTGTGCACAAATCTATGGGCATTTTTTTTCTTTTGATGTATGAATCATATAGAAGGCCCAGCCCACTACAGGCAGTGCCATCTTTGACAGGTGGTACCGGGGCATATAAGAAAACAAACAGGCAAGCCAGGAGGAGTAAGCCAGTAAGCAGTGCCCCTTCAAGATTTCTACTCCTACTCCTCCTCTTCTTGAGTTGGTACTTTGGCTTCCCATGATGGGCTGTGATCAGGACATATAAACCAAATAAATCCTTTCTTTCCCCAGTTGATTTTGGTCATTGTGTTTACCAAAGTAATAGAAAGAAAGCTAGGACACGGATGTCCATACAAAGCCTTTCATGTATAGTGCTCATTTGCAATATAATTCATAGTCATCAAAAGCTGAACACTATCAAAACATCTAAGCAATCGGTAAAGAAAATGCTTTGTGTTCATATAATAACATATTTGTTCATACAGAAATGTGGCATACTAATACACAGTAGAACGTAGAATCCTATGAACCCAATTTATATTAAGGGAAAGAAGCCACAATATGTGCATATTCCACACTATTTATACAAAATATTTGTGGTAGGTAAAATCTGTATTGTTATTGCTAGGACTGTGACAATTAGAAAATGACACCTGAGTGAATACAAGATTTCTTTTCAAGTAAGGAAAATGTCTTAAAACTGAGAGTGATGGTTATTACACAAACCAGTTTATAATTACACTAAGTAAATATGAGGGAAGTATTACTTTAAATAGGTAAAATGCATGCTGTAAGAATGATCTCATATTGAAAAAATACCACAATAAAACTGTTCAAATAATTCAGAAACTGAGCTCAGGTAGCCTTATTTGTTTGTTGTCATTGATCTTCGCCTAGGACTCAAATCAAGTTCTGTCAAAGATATTGTAAAGGAAAAGGCCACATAGGGAGACATATAAAAATTTAACACTAAGAAGATAGCCTGGTCAATAGGTAGAATAAAAAGTCAAGTTTGATGGCTAAAGATGTCTTTGAAGAGAAATGACTAAAAGTTTAAAGGCTTGCCGAGGCAGAGCAATTTGAGAGCTTAGGGCTAGAGAGAACAGAGAGAAAAATTGGAACCAAAAATAAGAATATATAACCGTCTTTCCATCTGGAGCCCAAACAAGCTGGTTATGAGTGTGGGACAGGATTGCTGAGAATCTGAGGACAGCCTGGGCTACAGAGTGAGAGTCAAGCTAACCTGTACTATCAACACTACCAAGCAAAAATGTCTTATCTCACAAAAATAAATAAATAAACCAAAACAG
>NC_022010.1:80498840-80502698 GCF_000317375.1 Microtus ochrogaster
CAGGAATGTAAGTAACAGGGTAGATGCACTATAAACTTTTTTGAATGACTTGAGGAGACGCTGAGTCTGTGTTATACCTAATATACAAGAATAGAGGTTTGTTGTGCTGAAGGAAATAATAAAATTATTACACTAGCAGTACGTAGGATGGCCTGGTAAAAATGACTGCAGCAGCAGTTATGGATTCTCCTTAGTGCTTGACATTCAATATCTGATTCAATTATCTCAAAAGTCCTATGCGGTATTAGAATTTTCATTTGATGGATAATGAAGCAAAGAGTGAGTGCAGCAAAGCTCAAGTCTCGGAGCTACTAACAAAGCCAGGATTTGAATCATGTTAGCCTGCCTCCTGCTTCAGTCTATCTTTTCTTACACATTGGCATGCATAAACCAGCTAGATGAGGCAGCATCTGTCTCCATTAGAAATGCAGAAAATATCTGTCTTAGTGTGGGCTGCAGCAACAGATACTTAAATAATAAACTGGTTTTGCCCCCTCACAGTCTAGAAGCCAGGCAAGTAGAAAAAGGGGAAAGCATGCCAGTTTCTTAATAAGAGTTTTCTTCCAGCTGGCAGGCTATAGGTATCTTCATGTTGTATTCTTGTAGGATGAGAGAAGTCTTCTCTCATGAGTCTGTGGCTTATAAGACAATCCTTCCATTCCTGGGAACTCTCCCCTCAGGCTTTAATAACATTTCAAGGCTCCACCTCCAAATACCAACACCTTGAACATTCACAAATACTGGAGATAAAACCCAATGCTCAGCCCAAAGCAGTCTCTTACGTGGATTTTGTATTTGCACAATCAGTTTCTTGTCTTAGAATCTTACACTTTTGGAAACATATTTTGTATGTAGATGTTTGTGTGTTGCTGTTTTCTTTGTTTGGTTGGTTTTTTGTTTTGTTTTGTTTTTTTCTTTTTTTGGCTTTGTCTTTTGCTCGTTTGTTTTTACGTTAATAGAAAAGCATAATCCTACATGGCTGTTTGTTGGAGCTGCTGTACCACAGAAGAACAGTTCAAGTCTAAAATCACAGGTGAGGGGCATACTGCCAAGATGAGTCACCGTTCTTAGCTAAGTGACTGACAGATCTGTTATTTAGACTTCTCCCAGGAATGTCAACTTTGAATTCTTCCTCTGCTGGTTTATTTTTATGTGAAGTGATCTCATATCACCCAGGTCAACTTTGAGATCTGTGTTACCGAGGGGGAATCTGAACTCCTTTTCCTCCCGCAACTATTTTCTGTGTGCTAGGATACGGGCCTGACTGTGTTGCCATGCCCTTTGAGCTTAAATGTAAAAAGTTTTCTTGTTTACAATGAATCTAGCAGCAATCTTGGCATATGGCCTTATGGGAGATAAACTCAAAAAAAGAAAAAAACAGAGAAAGGGGAAAACTGGGAGAAAGGGAGGGAGAGGGAAGGACAGAGGGAGACTGATAGAAAGCCAGCCAGAAATAGATTCAGAGAGAAAGGAGAAGACAGGGACATGGAGAAAAAAATGGTTCATTCGATTGTTTGAGGCAGTTTTAGGCTGTCTCAAGGAATACGCACAAGTAACAGCACAACAGGAGTGTATTATTAGTCCAGGGGAAAACTGTAGTTAGAAGAGGAAAATGTACCTCAGGTTGACAGCCGTCTATATCTGATATTACCTGGCACAAGGAGAAAACATGCAACATGCAACAAACCTGCTTAGGAGTTTATGGAGGGGGAGGGGGGGTTCAGGCCTGGTGAAGGGCAGTGTGCAAAGAGAGAAAGAGAGAGACAGAAGAGCTGAAGAGAAGATGGCGCCTTCAGCTTTTAAGGGCTGCCTAGTGCATGCACACAGGGGGATGGCATGGTTACATCCCTTATGAGGAGCTCACGTAAGCATGTAAGGGCTTATGCAGCTGTGTCATATGTAGATTAATGCAACCATGCTGCATGTGGGTCATGCAGGGTCCTTTAAGATTCCTGAGGCCATTTTAGGCACTTCTGCCTGGGGGCTTGTCCGCACAGGCGTGGCTCTGGAACCCGGAAGTGTCAGCCAAGTTGTGTGGCTGAATCATCACAATATCTACCACCAACTGCTCTTTCTGTTTACTGCTGAGGGCAGAAATGACCTTTTCCTCACTTCTCTACATTTTTGTTGTTGTTGTTTTTGTTTTTACTTTGAAACAGAATCTCACAGGGAACATGGAAGATATAAATTTTTGAAAGATTGGCCAAAGAGGCCCCATGATCCACTACTTTATACTGTCCAGTCCTGGAATGATAGGTATGCATGATGCATGGCTTTTAGTCTGCATTCATTCATTTTATCTTTTTCAATTATTTGATGTTCTGAGAATTTTGAACATTCTTAACTCAGTGTTAGTTTTCAGCATTCAAATACAATAAATTTGTATATTTACTGAAACACCATCAATAAACATGGAGCAGGTTCTTGAATTCTTCTTCCATTTGTTCAGACTAATCCAACATCTAAAATGTCTCTGACTAAATTCATGATGCTTTCTAAATTTCCAACCCTAGATGTTATTCTCAGATTTCACCTGTATTGTGTTCTCAGTGAAACACTTGCCAGTCCTCCTTAGGCTTTAGTAATCCACTCAAGTCGCTGTTCTGAAACCACAACCATGAAGGCATGAAGGAGAAGGAATGTACCTGCAAGCTATCTTGGTTATGACGATACGTGGCAGTGTATTATTAGTAGAATTGTCTACAGGCGATACCATCCTCTAGCCCTTGCATACATCCCCACACATGTGCATATGCACACAGAGATGCGCCTAAGTTAGGAATAAAATCAGTCTGGGAGGGGGATATGACAGAATTGGAGGAGCAGACAGCCTTTTCTTTTCAAATATATTTGAGGATGAAGAGATATGGCAATTCTGTACACGGAAGTAGGGAGCTGCATCGAGGGGCCTCAGAGAAAGAGGAAGTAAACACAGATTTCCAGTCAAAGAGGGAAGGTGAAAAGGAGTTGATGCACTGATCTGTAGCATTACTTTTTCTATTGTCTTTTATAAGCACGCATAAATACAGCTTTGAAGGGGGACTCTTGGAGGCTGAAACATTGCCTTCTAGCTGGCTTCTACTTTTTGTGAGAAGTCAAAGTGTCATGCTAAAAAAAGAACAAAGTTGTAGTGAAACAAGGGAAGGGATCAGAAGAGAAAACTAAAATATACAGACAACAAATGGAGAAAGAGGAGTCAGAGTATGTGACCGATGTCTGTGCAGTTGACAACCATGAATCTAGATCATAGGAACAGCACAGGACCTCTGATGGCCTTGGGGTTTATCCCCCCAGTCCCAGAAGAAACATCACATAATTTGATGTCTGCAACACTACAGATCTGTAGAGCAGGGATGGTAGAAAGTCCAGGTTAAAAAGACATGAAACCTGCAAGAGGAAAACAAAGAGTCTATACAGGAACAAAGAAAATTAGTCAGAATATTGTGGACCTAGAGGTCTCACAGCTAGAACTAAATGGGGTCAGAGAGTTTAAAACAAACAAACAAATAAACAAACTAAAGAGCCTGCCTATTGATGGTTCTATATTTTTTTTCAAAATAAATTTTGATAAAGGTTTACATTAAGTAACAGTAGCTGGCATGACCTGCATAAGGTCTGCATAAGGCAAAATGTCAGCATAGTAGGGGGTAGAATTCTTCAAGGCCCAGTCCTTATTGAAGGCCACTGACAACTGATAGACACTGAGGGAGAAAAAGGTCATTCTTTTTGTCTTGATAGTCCAACTGGCCAATTTACCATGCTCGTGTGGGTGGTTCCCACACATAAGAAGCACTAATTGATCTTAGTAGATTAAGAAAGGAAGGAAGGAAAGAAAGGAAGGAAAGAAGGGAAGAAAGA
>NC_022010.1:80502856-80506284 GCF_000317375.1 Microtus ochrogaster
GATACAGGAGTGAACTGGGAGTTCAATGTGATCCTATTATATTAGTATAGATGTATGCAATTCATGAGAAGAAAATTATAATTTATAAAAAGTACTGTAACATTTTCAATTGTTCACTAGCAGTCTTGCAACTCATCAAAAATATCTGAAGTACAATTCTATCTCCTTCATCTCCTTTTATCAGACCTCCAGAACCCATTACTATGACTGATTTATAGATTCATGAGTGTCAGGTAAATGCATACCATTCTTATAAGCTTAATTTTGTAATACTGTGCATTAAAACATACTGCTGTAAAACCATGGCTATCCCTAACTTGTGCATCAAGTTGGAGTGACTAACTACTATCCAGCAGAACTCCCCACAAACAGCCTAAGCTGCTTCAGAAATGTTTTAGTTTTTATGCTAACTTTTGTAAATTCAAGGATCTAGGTGTATGCATTGTAAGACCAACTAAACTTGACACAGAACTTCACACATAATTAAACAGTCGCCAAATATTATTTAAAATAATAAGCTTCAAGTTTTTATGCCAAATCAAGATGATATTCACCTAAATGGGCAGTTGTAAATTTAATAAAAAGCAGAATTAACAAAAACTTCAATTTTAAGATTTAAAGGTTATCATAAATGGTATTCTCCTTATATATAATATTATATAAATTATTTGTATGTTTATTTAATGATATGGATTATTTAAAAGCATAAAATGTTGGTACTTAAGTTTCTTAACTTTTCCAATTAATCTGGATCCTTATCAAACCTGTATAGCAAAAAATATCAAGGCCTCAGTAAGTTAAAAGCTACATAGCTTAAGTATATTTGTCTTTTAAGGTTTTACCGTGCATACACCTAGATCCTTGATTTTAATATTCTTAATGTTTTAAATATCAAAATAACATATATAATATATAGGATTTATACAACCTAAGTAAATTATATATATATATTAATAGTGTATACAAATTATAATCATTTAATAGACTATTTCCACTCGATAAAGCTGTCTTCTAAAATGTTCAACAAGCTATTTAGAGAGGGATAAAATGCTTAACTGTCTATATATAAACACTAATAGCATCTAAAATGGACCTCTATATGTGATTTATGCATTGAGAACATATATAGCATGTAATTCATTAGACTACGTTCCTTCATTTATGAATTCCAAAAATCCAAGAAAACGAATCCCTTTTAAATGAACCAATGTGTTTATTAGATCCGTGGGGTGTAAGGAAACTTCAATTGCAGCTCTGTGTCATGCTGATAGAGGCAGAAACTCTCAGGTTCAACTTCCCTCTTTGTAGTACAAGTTTCAATTTGGATTTTAAACAGCTCGAGGCCATCATTTTTCACATCTTTTCCCACTCTCATTTCAGAAATCAGAGACTCAATTTCAGCAAAATACTGTCAAGTTATAAGCAGGCTTAACGTGTTCAAGAATAAAACCAACTGCCATTAAAGGTAACTCCATTAAAGAAACATTTTAACTATTTATTCTTATGATTTTAGCTTTTAATTTAAGAAACACATTTAACATAAAATAAGGTAAATAGTCTTGTTTTCTGAACTACTGATCAAATTCATAAAATTCTTAAATTTTAAACAAAATCATTAACATGTAATTATATTCACCTACTAATAGTTGGCCTGGCTCTGTCCTCTGGCCACCATATTAATACTTTCCCAGGATTTATGACTCGGCTGACGAGATGATCAGACTAAGAATCCATTAGCTTTTCCTGATCACTGAGTGCTACCATACAGGCATATGCAGGTTGAATATTCATTATCTAAAAATGTTTGCTACCATAAGGGCTTTGTATTTCTGCTCTTCTCATATTATGGGGTCTGCACACCACACACACACACATACACACCCATACACACGCACACACGCACACACGACATGTTGTTAGTAGGACAAAAATTAAAAAATAAAATTCATTTAGCTTTTGCCAGGCAGTAATCATGCATGTCATTAATTCCAGCATTCAGGTAGGCAGAGGCAGGAGGATCTCTGTGAGTGCAAGGTCAGTCTGATCTACAGAGTGAGTTCCAGGACAGCCAGAGTTACACAAAGAAACCCTTTCTCTAGAAACAAAATAACAAAATAACTTAACAAAATTTAACTTCTATGCATATTTTATTCACTTAGTACAAATTTTAGTATTTTATTGATAAAATGAAGTTTCCTGCTGTACTTGCATATTTTGGCACTCAAGTTTTGAATAAAGTGATACTTCAGATTTGGGGTTTGGGGATTAGGAATCTCTATTCCATAACTGTAATACTCCACTGAAAAATCTATTAGCATTGGTTTTCCCTGGGCTACCCCTGCTCCACAGAGCACAGTGGAACCTTGAGAACAATAGGATGCCATTCTCTCTAGCACTCTGTAGATGTGAGGTCTCTAAAGTTATATATACACTGGGGTAGTTTGAATGAAAATGATCCCTATGGGCTTATATATCTGAATACATGCTTCACAACTGGTGGAACTGTTTGGAAGGAACCAGAAGTGTGACTTTATGAGAAGACATGCCACTGGAGATGGGCTTTGAGTTTCAAATGCCCATTCCAGACCCAGTCTGCCTCTACCTCTCACTTTGCCTCTTTGCCTCTCAGCCTCTGCCTGCTTGTAGATCAGATATAAATGTGCCATCCCTACCTATCTGCTGCAATGATGGCCAGGGACTCTATCAAGCTAACTCTGAGCAGCCTCCAATAGAGTCTTTTCTAAGTTGCCTTGGTCAAGGTGTTTTGTCACAGCAATAAAATGGTAACTAAGACACTTAGTTAATCCCAACTACTACAAATAGAAGTTTCTGTCATCACAGTTGAGAAATGCACTGACCTATGGATATAATGATGAGTCATGGGATATTCATTTAATACTATACCCACTTAGCAGCATAATGGTAGTAGGTTTTCCTCTAGGACCTGTTTAGTCACAGGTCTTTGGCATAATGATGGTATCATAAGGGTTTTATCTCATAAAATATGGCCTTAATCCAATCAGAAAGTGGTTGTTTACTCTTACGATGTTCATGTGCCTATTACACCATTGGGTGTGTTTGTCAAGTGGTCATTATCTTAGCTTGTGAGGTTTAGAGTGGGGATGATTGATGGTTACTTATCATCTCTGCATGGCATCTTCCAGCACGCTGAAAGCTAGAGGGAAGAGATGAAGTTTCCAGGTCACTACCAGCTTGACTTTGCCATATTGTATGACACAAATAAGTGCTGTGTTGAGCAAAAGGATCTTGCTATTAAGTTCTGAAGGGCAACTAATGGCATGTGCAGTATTTTGTAATGTTTATGGAAATCAAGATCTCACTGGCCACTAACTCCAAAGGTATTTATCCATTCCTAACAGTAGGCTTTGTATTTGTTAGTGTATCATGTCAAATGAAGACAGTGTTAT
>NC_022010.1:80506384-80511302 GCF_000317375.1 Microtus ochrogaster
GTATGTATACATATATATACTTCTTCAGTAGTAGGATTCCATGTCTTTTTCAAAAGGACTTTAGTGTTATTTGGGAAAGAGTTATTTTTGTGTTAATATATAATCATTTATAAATTACTGTAAATCAATAAATATATATAAAAAAGAACAGGCCAAGTACTTTCCATAAGAACAATAGGAAATTTGCTTTGAAGGCATGTGAGCAACTAGCCAGACTCTGCCCATGGTGTGTTCAAAGGCATGAGACAGAAAGGTCATCTGACGACTCCCTTGAGAAATGGCTGTCTCTTGAACAATTTTCCAGCACAGAGAAATTAGGATTGTTTATCCTGTATTCACTTCAGTACTTATCTATTTGGATGGTCAGAAGTCACTGCAGGTGGAATAAGGCTTGACTACTGGTGCAGCTGGAGGCCAAAATTGGCATTATTTCTGAGATGTTGATTGATTAACCGTGGAAAATGTAAGAGTCACACAATTGTAAAGGAAGGGCAAATAAAATAGGCAAATGTCTGCCCAAGGTCAGGACTTCCTTAAGTCCTCCAAAGGGTAATATTTGAAACCAAAAATGCAATGAAGACCCCAAGACATTTGAGTAGCAGAGTGTGGAACATCTACCAAAGAAAGCAGGAGGATGCAGTACAAATGAGATTGCATATTACTATGTTCAATCCAACACAAGAGTGGCAGGACAGGTCAAGATGTCTGGGACAAATATCACCACACCACCATGTGCTGCTTCCAGTGCCCAGAACAAAGCTACAAGATTTAGTATTTCCCTGTTGGCTTTTGGTCTCACTTTACAGTGACACTTGCTCAGTATCCTATTCCTCCCTTTTAGAGCAGGGATGTTTGCTTAGCAACCATTACGTCTTGAAAACTCTATACTATTGCATGGAGAGCGGGGACCCTTTGTTCCATCCCTGCCACCCAGCTAGTTACACCCGAAATAATCACATAGAAACTGTATTAATTAAAACAATGCTTGGCCATTAGCTCTAGCCTGCTATTGGCTAACTCTCACATCTTGATTTAACCCATTTCTATTAATCTGTGTTCACCACAAGGTTGTGGCTTACTGGAAAAGATTTAGCATGTCTGGCCTGGCATCTCCAGGGTGGCTCTCTGACTCTGCTTTCTTCCTCCCAGAATTCAGTTCTGTCTTCTCCGCCTACCTAAGTTTTGCCCTATGAGGCCAAGCAGTTTCTTCATGATTAACCAATTAAAGTAACACATAAACAGAAGGACCTCCCACACCACTGTACCTTGTTTCTAATACTACACAAACTCACAGCTTCAAACTGCTTTAAATCTTAGAGAAGTCATTAGACTTGAACCCTTCAAAAATGGCGGAATGGCTGAGACTCTGATGATACTCCAGATGGACAGAATGTAGCTCCTATTATGACCTAAATATGAGATTTTGTAGAGGGCCAGTAATAGAAATTGTATGGCTTAAGAGGAATTTAGGATTCATATTGGCAGAGGTTGACTTGTGATGATTTGTTTATCTTGACCATCAGCTTTACTAAATTTAGACATGCCTCGAAGATTAGTAATGTACACTCTGGGTATCTGTGGTGGTTTAAATAAAAATAGGTCCAAAAGGCTCATGGATTTGAATGTTTGGTCACCAGGGAGAGGAACTGAACAAAATGTCAGTAGCAATGGGCTTTGAGGTTTCAAGGACTCAAGCCATGTCCTGTGTCTCTTTCATTGCTGCCTATGGATATAGGGATAGAACTCTCAGCTTTTTCTCCAGCATTATGGCTGCCCTGCATGCTGCCATGATCCCATCCATGATGATAATAGACTAAAGCCCTAAAACTGTAAGAGGTTCCAACTAAATAAACTGTTTTATCAGAGTTGTCAAGTGTCTTTTGGTGCCTCTTCACCATAGTAGAATGCTAACTAAGACAGTTTCCCTGTAAGGGATACCTAACTAGAGCGGAAAGACTCGTACGTACCAAATGGCAGTGTAAGCAAATAATAGATTGGAACACGATGAAAAAAGATGAAGGAAGAAACCTGCTGGTGCAATGACTCCCAGTCTTGCTGGCCACCGCAATAGCAGTTACTCTGCTATAACTCTCTTTGCTGTGACAGATGGAAATCCCTGAAACCATGAGCCAAAATAAGCAACGCTGCACTTCAAGTAATTCCCTCAGGCATTATGACTATATCTGTGAAAACTAATTAAAACAACCATGTTCAATTCACTGATTACACAGAAATAAATAAATTGTAAAATTAATAGAATTTCAACAAAAAACCTTACTTTTCCATCCAAAATATTCAGAAATTATCACCCATATTTCTTTCACAATATAGACTGTACATAGTATTCATTTAAACTTTGGAAAATTCCAGAAAGCAATGCAAAATTATCGCCGGAGAAAACATTTAGACTGAAGGTACTACATAGAAGGCGCCATGCAGAAAACACTCAAATGCAAACTTTCACCTGATCTTCCTAGCAATCTAACACCATATATAGCAAGTTCTTCCTGCAAGGCTGATGAGGGAAGTGTGAAAGAAAATATAGTACAGATGAGGATAATCCATCTGCTTACAACAACGATTTCCAATTTTCTGAACGCCTAACATGAACATGCTTTCTTACTAAGCCTCTGAAACTGAATGAATCTCAATCTTCATTGAGAAAAGATTAACAACTCTGTAATGTTGCAATTACCTTCAGTGTAATGATGGTATATTTACAGGAGATTTCAACCTGTGATTCCTCATCCTGTGGAGATGAGGGAGAGGAGAACAAATACAGACTCTTTTCTATAGAAGGCATTCCTTGCAAAATGAAATGAAATTGTGGTAAATAGGTTTGACAGCGTTAGTTTTGATTTGATATGCACAATTAATCTGAGATACTTTTGTGCTACTCAGCATGGCCTGACCATAAAAAAATAAAGTTTTAGTTTCCAAGTTTGGCAAATCACCTAAAACAGAAAAGGAGTAGAAGATAAAAGGGTGAGTTCTGACTTCAGTATCCTCAGACTGCCACGGTAAAAATCTGTGATGAGTCTATTGACAAGAATCATGGGGCTGATCAGATTGCAGCAACTACAGTCAGTCTCATCACATCTCAAGTCCTCCTGCTGTTCAGCTGGGCAAACTGGTATGGCCCCAGTCAGAAGAAGGCAGCTTACATGCTGAGATTAGACTATGCAGACCCAGGGTTGAGGAAGATACAAGCAGGGACAGTGATTTGCTGCATACACTTCTATATGCACCATTGCTTTGTTTAAAGACTTGAGTTAATAATAACTAGGCTGAACCAGAGATTATGTCTTAGGTATCCTAATTTCTTCTCTCAAGCCTTAAACTAACTTGGTGCAGCACAGTGTGCAATCTGGCCAATGTATGTGAAGGACACAGTCTCACATGTGTGCTTTTTATACTTTAATAGCTTCACTGGTAGTACACCATAATTTAAGAAGACTAATATCCATCGGAGAATGCTAAAGCAAGAAGCTAGTCTATTGATTAGTAGCATTAAAATGTTAGTAAAGATCAGCAGCTATGGCTCTGAGAAGAGAGGGTAGGGCATCATTTTGTTGTTTTATTCAGAAACAGTAAGGCTGGTTACTGTCTCTAGAAGGGAAAGAAAAACTATATCCATCCAATAACTAAGTAATTAAAATTCCTTCAGAAACTTTCTTCATGTGCTCACTATAATATTTCAATTAAAATATACCTTTTGGTGACTAAACTTTATAAAGAATCCATATTAATGACAAACCCTGAATACCAGTTAAATATAAACTAACGATAAATTGAATTGAAGATTTTAAACCTACTTCTAACTTAAAGAAAGGTTAAAGCAATCTACTTTTAATTAAATACATCTATAGCTACTTAATTCTAAATCTTAAGGTTCTTGCAACCCATTTTTTTGTGATAAGAATATTACTAAAAGTCATCTGCATTGAATGACACTCTTCCGCTCCTCAGCCCCTCTGAATCCATTATCTCTCTCATGGGAATGAATGCTTTGCTATGACTGATGATGAATAAGATATATAGGACAAATGATGCATTTTTTCATTTAAAAGACTAAAAAGGAAATTCACTTTAGACTCCTTTCTGCCTAGTTTCATTAAAATCTAAATACAGCTATTCTTAGAAATTTTTTTTTCAGGTTCAGGTTGCCAAAAAAAGAAAGAAAAGTCACATGTGTCATTTAAATCAATTATAGAATCTCTAGAAATATATTACAATTGCTTATTTTCAAAACTTTTGGCTTAGATATACACATGTAACTTATCAGCAAATTAAATAATCAAAACACTTAAATGGTAACCTGAAAAACACTGCTTAAAAGTCTCAGACAATTAATCCTAGTATTTGTTCTCATTTTAGAACTTGCTTTGGAAAAATCTCTTTCAGTCTTAGCCCCTTTTCTATTGCTGTGAAGAGACACCATGACCAAAGCAACTTACAAAAGAAAGCATTTATCTGGGGTCTTGCTTACAGTCTCGGAAGATGAGTCCATCAATATTATGGCATCACGGTCAGAAGCATAGCAGCAGTGCTAGGCTGGCATAGCACTGGAGCAATAGCTGAGAGCTTTTATGCTGAGACAGTAACCCAGATGTAAGAAAGGAACGGAGAGAAGCAGGGAGGAAGTCAGGGAGGAAAGAAGAGAAAAAAGGAGTGAGGAAGAGAAAAAGAGAAAGCAGAGTGCTAACTGGGAACAAAGCCCAACCCCAGTGACACAACTTTTCCAAAAAGGCCACACCCCCTAATCTTTCTCAAATAATTTCACCCACAGCCACCTCAACATTCAAATACATGGCCCTAGGGGTGCCCATTCTCATTCAAATTCTCACATTTCACAAATTATGTTCTGTGCCATTATCATTGGCCCCTCAGTCTGCCCCATTGTCACCCACATTCTGTG
>NC_022010.1:80511685-80530648 GCF_000317375.1 Microtus ochrogaster
TTCTCTTTGGATCCTACCTTCCTAGGCCTGGATTTAAGGGGGAGGGCCTTGGACTTCCCACAGGGCAGGATGCCTGGCCCTCTCTTAGGGCTGGAGGGGTTGGGGGGGGAAGGGGATGAGGTAAGCAGGAGGGAAGTGCGAAGAGGGGAAGAAGTAGGAATTTTGATTTGTATTATTTATAAAGTAATGAGAAATGAGGAAAAAACAAATTATTTCCTAAAATATCTAATAAAAATTGCTTTTAAAATGTATCTTTAATAAAACATCACATATTGATAACAACAAAAACTTAGAATCAAATTTTCAAATAATTTTTTTATTCTAAGAAGTTACCATTCATTCGCTCTCCTACTAGATAAGAACATTTTTTACTCTTACTTACACTGTAGAATCTCCAATACATAGTATAGTATTTGGCACACAGACAATAAATACTGATAGCTAAGATGAAGAATATAGAGCAATATGAAAATGAAGTTATTAAATTCTCTATATGCAACTGTACTTTAGTTACATAATAATTAGAGCATTTAGCTGATAAATTTAAGATAACTTTATGACACAGCCATTTTTTCAGAGTTTTTTGTTGCTATAGGAAAAATTAAGACAAAATAAATTTAATAGAATTTATGTAGGATTTAGATATATAAAAAATTTATATAAATTTCTTAACAATATTCTAGAAGTCCCAGATAAACAATGTGAAGCCAGTAGTTTGTTTTTTTGTGGAAGCCTGAAATTCATTCACTTTTCCATATCAGAGTCTAGATTTGCTGGAGTAACATAAAGGAAGTGTGGAAGAGGGAGGAAGGAAAAGAAAGAAGAAAGGGAGATGTCACTAAACCTGAGGGTCAAAGGGTTTGGCACCCATCTTCAATAAGCCTAATTAAATGGGATAAATTAATAGTGAAAAGCAAGAAAGCACATTTAAACAATATGTCCAATTAGCAAGTGGGATGCCACCACCCAATTCCATCTTGTGATCCTGACAGGAAGCAGATTATACAGAAAGCAAGAAAGACGTGAACAGGTAAGGAATCTGGCCAAAGTGTGCTTTCTCTAGCCACCAAAGTCTCAAGGCCAAGTTTCTCTCCACCAAGATCAGACTTTCCTGCAAGTTCATCAGAGAAGCTGTAAAATCTTTCTACAGGAAGCACGTGCCTCCCTAGTAAAGAAGTTCCAGTTCTTCATTCTCCCTGTATAGCACTCCAGAGTAAATTCTAATTTCATGTGGTCCATTTTTTAAATAGTTCTGATAGCCAAAGAGAAGCAGAAGTGTCTCTTTAGACTATATTCATTCGCACTAAATTGTCTGGTAACAGAGAAACCCATCCACCAAAAACAATTTTCTTCCTTTGAAAACATAATGTAATACCATTTAACTGTGAGGTCACTTCCAAAAAGCTAATCTAAGAAATGACTTTAATGGTCTGTTCTCTGAAGTCACATTCCGAGAAACCTGTGGACAATACTAACTAATCTCAAATTCACCATGCCAGGAACAACCCAGAAGAACCTCTTAGTTTCTTAGACTAGCTCAGGACTAGGGATCCTGTATGATCCTGTTTCATATCATTATTTTCTTGGCATCAACTTTGGAACCAAAATAAAGTATTGGAAACATTTACTCAGTCATGCGCTGTCTAATTGAAACTCTTACCCATGTAGTAGTTTGAGACAAGGGCTACCTGCTTATAGAGAGAAAAGTAAGTTCTACTATTGCCTACTGCTGCCAAAAAAGGAGGTTGTTGTTTTGTAAGAAATCTAATGTACGCCAGTACTCCTCCGGTGTTCCATTCTGCCACTAGTGTCCTCACTAAACCAACTCCACATATGCAGAGATCAAGGATGCAGGTTAAAAAAAAAAATAGAACAGCGCAGAGAAGACTAGGAAAATGGCCATAATCAAGACAATACAACAGAACTTCAAACAAACCCCCCTCTCTCTCACACACACACAGTACTCAATTTTCATGCAGTGTTATTCACTATAGACAGAAGTATAAACCATCCAAATGTCGATTGGCTGAAATAAGTGCACAAACTTATCATTTGGCACAAAGAGGAATGAATTCCAGGGGATTAGTACATGACACACACACACACACACACACACACACAAAGGATCTTATAACCTGAGGCTAAGTGAATGAAAGAAACCAGACACAAAAGCACCACATGTTACATGGAGGAAAAAAAGCTATGGGGTCTGGGAAAGAAATAACAAAATGCTCTGTAATTAGACCATAATAATATTCATATAGCATATTACACATTGTGTTAGCTAGTCTTATGTGAACTTGACACACAAATTAGAGTTATCAGAAAAGAGAGAATTTCAGTTGAGAAACTACCTCCATACTATCCAGTTGTAAGGAATTTTCTTAGTTAGTGATTGAGGGGAGAAAGCCCAACCCATTGTGGGTGGTACCATCCCTAGGCTGGTTGCTGGGCCTCATAAGAAAGCAGGCTATGTAAGCCATAGGGAGCAAACAAGTAAGTAACATCCCTCTATAGGCTCTGCATCAGCTACTACTTCCATGTACCTGTCCTGACTTCCTTCTATGATGAACAGCAATACTGAAGTATAAGCCAAATAAACCCTTTCTTTCCCAACTTGTTTTCTGGTCATAGTGTTTCATTGAAAAAATAGAAAGCCTAACTAATACTGTGAAAGTGAAAGTTATGCTTTCAGATCTTAATTACTGTGCCTACAAGATAAATGAAACAAAAATACCTCTAACCTGTAACCCCTGTTACCCAAGGACAGATACTTCATGAAATGCCGGAGACTATTGTTTATGGAAGATAACAAGTCACAGGTTTCATTCCCCTAAACAAGTTTGATTCAAATGCACCAGATGTACTAAATCACATGTAGGTGGGAGACTCTTGGGCAAGAATTATGTCAGGATGAATGCTTGCCTCTAATTGGATGTAGGTGGAAAGTAAGCAGGAAGGGAATATATCACAATATCTGATGGGAAATATAATGGCCTTATGGGTTTGCCTTTATAAGCCTTTGCAAAATATGACTTGCACCCATTTTCTGGGAATCCAGCAATGGACCTGGCCAGAATCCATCATCCAGACCAGAATTGAATTAAAGCTTGCTTAAAATTTGACCCAATTGTGGTAATGGCTTTGTTCTCATCCTGTGGGATTAAAAACACATACACTTTAAACAAATTAAATTTAGATTCTGAGAATATCATTTTACTCTGATAGGGTTAAAAATGAACACAAAAAGTGAGGATGAATGTTAGGCAACGAAAATTAAGAGAAAATGTATCATCTGTGTCTCTCCCCATGGATGCTTGGTAGTGACTTCTTGAACAAGTATCTCAATGTTTACAGACATTCATTATTGCTGAGAAAATGTAGCTATTTTCATGTCCCTAAACAAAAGGTTTCAGGCACTTCTGCTACTGATTTACAAGCACCTAAGATGACTGAATCATTTTTCTCAGAAATTAATCATGAGAAGAAGGACTTTGGAAATCTAAACTAAAACTCATATATCTGCAATTGCTTGTGAAGACTGCCTAAATACAATGAAGTTGGAATTACCTTTATTCTTCCTCCCCATCAAAAAACTCTATTTGTGTCTTAAAATACTGTCATATTTTTATAAGAAGATGGTTGATAAGAATTTCTTTTTTATTTTATTTATTTATTTAAGATTTCTGTCTCTTCCCCACCACTGCCTCCCATTTCCCTCCCCCTTCCCCAACCAAGCCCCCCTTCCTCGTCAGCCCAAAGAGCAATCAGGTTTCCCTGCCCTGAGGAACATGGGATGTACTCACTCATATTTGGTTTCTAGCCATAAATAAAGAACATTGAGCCTATAACTCGTGATCCTAGAGAAGCTAAATAAGAAGGAGAACCCAAAGAAAAACATATAGGCATCCTCCTGAATATTAACCTTCATCAGGCGATGAAAGGAGAAAGAGACAGAGACCCATATTGGAGCCCCGGAAAGAAATCTCAAGGTCCAAATCAGGAGCAGAAGGAGAGAGAGCACGAGCAAGGTTGATAAGAATTTCGAATGTAGTCGGTGTACCCAGTGAGACGCCATTGGTAAAAACTAATTTTTCCTTTGTGAGCTGTCATCAATTAGAGATAGCTTCTGGGTTAGGGATAAGGGCATCTGTTTACTTTCCCTTCTACAACTGGGGCCCAATATGGCTTAGACCTGTGCATGCTGCCCAGTCTCCTTAAGTCTGATGGGATATACAAGCCACACTTAAGACCTGGCCCCATGTCCAGCAGTAGATGGCCAACACAAAAGGAACTCAATGGTATTTTGGAAGGATTTTGTTTCACAATGCTTTGCCTGAGCACTTTTCTTTCCATACAGATATTTTACTATGTTTTCTGATACTATGTTTTCATACTATGGTTTCTGATTTTTGTTTTTATGGGTTTTCTACATGTGTGACTGTGTGCATCTCAGCATCTGAATGTGTTTTTTTCTGGAATTTTTTCTCTTTTATTCCATTTGTTTGTTTTTCCTTTGCTGGTTTGTTTGTTTATTTAGATGCCTGTGTGTAGTCCAGTAAATGAAAGAAAGGATGAGGATTTTGGGTATGTAGGGAAGTGAGGAGGATCTGGAAGCAGCTGAGGGGAAACCAAAATCAAAATACATTGTATGAAAAAAATCTATTTTCAGTTAAAAAAAAAAAGAACTTCAAATGAGAAGAATTCAAGACAATATTAGAGAAAAGAAGGCAGGCTGGAGAAGAGAATGAGACGAGAAGCCAGTTATAGCAGGAAACCTCAAGGCTTCACAGAAAATGGCAGAAACGTCATTTGGTGCATAGAGGAGGAAGAAAACCCTGCTCTCCACCTTTGACAGGTAAGCCACATTTCTGCAAACATTTCCAAAAGGCAAAATAATATTAATCCATTTGCTATCTGTGGGATAAGAATGAAAACACCAACAACTTAAATTGAAATTTTCTTAAATGTGTATAATATGCGACAGTTTCTTCATTCAAAGATAAAAGGAAAAGCAGCAATGTGATCAAGAGCCTGAAAATGTTGGTCTATGTTAAAATGTGCCACAGTCATGGCTATATGTGACTATTGTAAAGTAAAATATCACTCTTCTAAGAAAGCTCTTAATTAATACAAGAATAATATAAATAATGTACCTTTGTGTAGGCAAATGGTGAGCTTAAGAAAGACATTCTGATAGACAAACGTTGTAAATGCTTCACTAGACAATTGCTAAAAAACAAACCATTTTAAAAGTTTATAGACTTTAAATGCAAGAGAAATATCAAAATTTAAAAACTAACAGGAAATTCTATCTTATCCACACTGCATAAATTTTTAAGAGGATTGTTATAAAAAGGCAATGTGATGATAGAAAATTACTACTTATGTCATGCAGTTCAAAATCTCCCTTCCAGCATTAAGGTCTCTAACAGCAATCTTCTAAAGTCCTAGGGAGGATGTGTCTCCATAAATATAATCCCGTTAAGCGCTCCAACAAGACTCTGCGATCTAGCAAAACCGGGGTATAAATCTGTACATAGAATGAAAATATTAGTTAAAACAGGGCAAGGAAAATACACGTTCATGAATATATACATGTACAAACTATATAAATAATAAACATTTTTAACATAAAATATAAGTATATATCCACCCATCTTCTAAAGAACACTAAGATCATGCCTTTGAGTATGGATCTGTTATAAGGATTTCAAGCCATCCTGACTTACAGAAACAATAAATGCAATGCAACCTCTAAGGCTTGCATTTTCATTTCAATTAAAATGGAATGAAAGGTTTAAGATGAATGCAAAATAAATAGCACTTAAAATTCAGTTAAATATACAGCTTTCTCTCATCTCACTTGCACACAATTTATTTCTCCCAAGTTATCCTTGTTCAGACTTTCCTGATACTAGATAAGTTTATTTACTGGCATACTCAAAGTTCATCATCTTATATAATATCATGCCACAGAATTATAATGAGAATAGTTATTATTCATGGGATGGTGGATAAGGAGAAGTGCTCACTTCACAATATGCAGAAAACGTAAGAGGTAGACGCAGACTGCATACATGTAACAGGAGGAAAGATTCAATCCACTTGCTGTGCTCAGTGTCCTGTGTGAATCACTCAACATTACTTAGAGCTGTGTCCGTGAAGCAGAAGCTAATTCACTAAATCTAATAAACAGAAGAGTGGCTAAAGAACCATCATCAAGTTGGAAAGTAAGAGAAAGTACCGAAAACTTTCTACAAAATGCCTTTTTGCTGATTGCTTATTTTAGAGTCACACACATTACAGAGGCCATTTCTCAGCAGGGACACTGTTTGGGTAAGCAGCACTCTAAGGCTTTCCTGACCCAGCTAGCAATTTGCCACCCCTCTGCCAAGCAGTTCCCAGAATAGCCCTAAAACTCTGCTTTATAGAAACATCAAAACTGCAATAAGCAAACTAAAGGTAAATCATGTAACAATACACAGAAAAGTCACAGTGAGTTGAAAATGTCTACCAGGCAATGGATTCCTTTGAAGTTCCATTGGAATCTATAAGTTAGAAAACAAGACGTTTCTAAGCAGTCTAAGTGGTGCACTCCCCTACCTCTCCAGTTCCCTTCTGTCATTTAAAAAAAATGATATCAGAGACAAGTGAAGTATGCAGAGTTTACACTTAATATACAAAAGTATGACTATCTTCTGGGATCATATATACAATGACATTCCGGTCAACGAGAAAACATACATGTAACAGTGCTCTTTAAGATAATATGGTATAGTGATTAAATAGTCTTTATCTGGACAGGTACATTCTATGACATTGCCATATTGCCATGGAAACAAGATAATGTAACATAATGTTTTGGGACAAAACTTGTCTTTAAGGCACAGGTAACTAACAGTATTATTTGCCTCAACTTAATGAGCATCTCCATAAAAGAGTATTCTATTCGTCTTCCATGCTTCATTGATATAGGGCTGGTCCAGATTATTTGACTAATGAAAACAAAGTGCAAATCACAGATCGTCCCCCTCTCAGAAGATCAGCAGGGTCCAAGAAGATATTTCTCCATTTCCTGGATTCCATAAAGAGTCTGACACATTGGGCAGAGCCACAGCTGACAGCCGAAGCCAACATGAATGGAAAAGGGAGGCTTTGTCATTGAAAGCTGTAAAAATGCCACACCACAGTGAAACTTGGCTGGAGCCATCCTCGATTAGAGAAGGAGAATAATACAAAGTCAAGTGATGTTGGACTTGCAATGTTGAATTATAAAATGTTTACAAGCCAATCAACATAATCTATAACTTTTAGATCAGTGCCTCTCAAACTATAATGTTGAACCACTTATTTATTTTTAATATAGAATCTATTTCAGATACTCCATAAAATTAGGAAGATTATTTCATCCAAACAAAAAAACCTCTCAATGTTTAAGACAACTTCAATATCACTGGCCCTGTTTCAGAGCTAAAGGATGGCAGTGCCCATATGCATTTCGGGTGGTGGCAGCAGCAATTAGCGGCCTGCACACATGGCTCTGAAAAATTGACTGAAAGAATATGAAAGGATTCTCTCAAACAAAGACAACAAATGTACTGTGTAAAATGTGAATTTTTTCTTCAAGAAGTTTTTAAAATACAAGATGGCTCCAAGGGAAAAAGTGAATGTTATACAACATTATACAACTCTGAGTACTTAAATTTGATTCCCCAGATCCTAAGGCTGAAGGGGAAAAAAGATACCAGGAAGCTGTCGTCTGGCCACACACACACAAACACACGCGCGCGCGCGCACACACACACACACACACACACAAACACACACGAGCACACACACACACACACAACCACATCCTCACACATAAATAATATTAAATTGCTTAAAATATGATGGAGGGCAATAGCTAGACTTCCTCAGTTTGGACAAAATAAACTATATTAACTTTTATGAGGTTCAACTATCTTTTGAAATTAATAGTAATTTTCCAGCAAGAAATAGCATTTAAAATGCATCTTCCCTTCATGAATACAGCATTGAAATACTTCACATTTGTAAAATAGGGCCCAAAACAACACAGCCAGACAGGCATGATCAATATATGACGTTTGTCTCCAACTGAGCCACATGAAGATACATGGTTACAGAATTCAACTCCATTTTCAAATCCTTCATTTTAAACACCAACTCATGACAACGTACTTCTTTAAAAACTAAGTTTGTTCTCTCAAAGCACATCCACCTAAAATATTCTCAGGTCATACAGGAAAAAAAAAGAAGGAAGGAAGGAACGAAGGAAGGAACGAAGGAACGAAGGAAGGAAGGAAAGACTTAAGTCCTGAAAAACAAAGAAATGTAAAGAGTTGTTAATTTCTAAACTGATTATAAAACAGGACACTGATTATAAAACACTTTATGCAATCTTTTTAAAACAGGAATAATTTTCCATAAAACAAAATTAAAGGATGCATATTCTTTTCTTGCAATTCTGAGACGTGAAGATGAATGAGCCTTAATGTACTAGGCAGGCACTCTACCACTGAGCCATATCCCAGCCCTTTATTTATTTAGCCTTTCATTCATTTCATTTTGATAGTTGAATCTCTGATACCTGCTACAGCATTCTGAGTTACTGGGATTCTCAGCTATACAATCCAAACTAGTCTATATTTTCTTCGTTTGTTTTTTTTATTTTTGTGGGTTTTTTTAAGGTAAACTTTTAATTAAAATTTTAATTTCAAAAATTATTACAACTAAATAGTTAACCACATAGATAAAAGTAAATTGTTATTTTTTTCTTTGTTACCTAAATATAATTAGTTTATCACTTAACAGATGTAAAATATTTTGCTGTAGATTTTTAATGTTTGATGAAATCAGCATAGAAGAAATTTTCGTTAATTACTACATAAAAACATTAGGAAATTTATGTTGGTTTCATTATTTGTTTTTTAATCCCTGAAAATAGGCCAAAAAAAGTAATATTTCAAGTCAAATTCTTGCTGCATGACAAAGTAAAACAAAAGGAAATTTAAAGCAATCAGGATGTGGTTAGAGGTTAACTCCACAGAACCAGATGAGTTGGCTACTGACTCAATTTATCAGCTGGTTTTTATCTTTATTAACAAACCCACCACGAACAATATTTTATTTGCTTTCCAAATCTAAAATCGAACATAACTTGTGAGCTTATTAACATCTACTTTTTTCATTGTGAGCATAAATATAGACACTAGAAGACTTATAATAAGATATTCTAATAATCTTTGCCTTGAAAAAATACTGAAAATAAAAAATGTAACTTCTTGTTCAACTAGTCTGAGGAGGGGGGTAAAAAATAGATAAGATTTATTTAAAAAGCAAAACAAAACAGAATCTTTTAGTAAGGAAACGGGTGTGATTAGGTAATGTCTTTTTTTTTTAAAGATTTGTTCGTTTACTATGCATACAATGTTCTGCCCACATGTACGCCTGAATGACAGAAGAGGGCACCAGATCTCTTTACAGATGGTTGTGGGAGCCACCATGTGGTTGCTGGGAACTGCACTGAGGGCCTCTGGAAGTGTTCTTAACCTCGGGGCCATCTCTCCAGTCCCAGGTAATGTTTCTAAGGGTGTATCTGAGCCAGATTATTCCCAACAATAAAATTCTGTGTTTTAGACTTGTGCTTACTTGCTACCGCACACACTCACTGAAATAAATATCCCTTTCAATGCATGCTCATAAATTTGTCTCTGACTTATAAAGGTTCTGCTTTTGCAGTGCAGGAGACGTCATCCAGAGTTTCCACTGAGGAGCCAATGCAGCTCCCACTGAATTACATCCCGATTAAAGCATTTTGCTCTTCCTGTCTGTTGGTTGGCTGACTGGTTGGTTTCATCCTGTTGTTTTAAGACAGTCTCACTGGGGGAATCCAGATAAGACACCAAATTCCCATGGTCTCCCTGCTAAAATCACAGATGTACACTACAACATCGGACTTCAGAGAGTAACAGGTTTGTACTACCGTGCCCAGCTTCAGAGTAGCTGCTGCTGGTTAAAGGCAAAACTCTTAAGCCATATCTCACAAGCACAGACCCTGAGATGAGACCCTGTCAAGATGGGCATAGAAAGAAGTTACCCTCTCCCATTTACTAAAAATTAATTGGTTTGATAGTCTTATGTCTCTAAAATATTTTTAATCGTGACTGATTTTAATCATAATGCCATTAGAATTACTATCCTACAGTAGAGTTAAATATAAAGAGATTCACTGACTAAATCTGATGATCTTCATCACCTTAACCATTAAATAAATTCTGGTTGATCAAAAATCATGTAGAACACATGCTATCTCCAGGACATGGAAAGAATTATAATTAGGAAATACATTTCATAAGAGGTGGAGATTTAAAAATCAGTTCAATGCAAAAAGAGAAATTTAGCACAGGACTTCTTTATATTAAAATAAGACTATTATGGAGCAACTCAGCTCAGGCAATAAAGGTGCCTGCAGCCAAGCCTGAAAACCCTAGTTAGATTCCTCAAGCTCACATGATAGAAGAAAAGAACAGATTACTGCAGCTTGTCCTAGACATCCACATGTACATCTCAGTGTAAAACACAAGTAAATGCACACACACACACACCAAAAAATGCATATTTTAAAACATGGACCACATGATGTGGGAGTCTCCTGTGTGCTGTGATGACCATTAATGAATAAAGAAACTGTCTTGGCCTGTTGATAGGGCAGAACTTAGGTAGGTGGGGAGGACTGGACTGAATGCTGGGAGAAAGAAGGGCAGAGTAGGAGAGACGGAGAGACGCTATGGAGCCACTGCCAAAGTCAGACATGCCGGAACTTTGCTAATAGGCCACAACCTCGTGGTGATACACAGTTTAATAGAAATGGGTTAAACTAAGATATAAGAGTAGCCAATAAAAAGCTAGAGCTAATGGGCCAAGCAGTGATTTAATTAATGCAGTTTCTGTGTGGTTATCTCGGAGCTAAACTAGCAGGTTGTCTCGGGGCTAAACTAGCAGGTTATCTCGGGGCTAAACTAGCAGGTTATCTCGGGGCTAAACTAGCAGGTTATCTCGGGGCTAAACTAGCAGGTTATCTCGGGGCTAAACTAGCCGGGTGGCCAGGAAGAACAAGGGGGACCTCATCCTACAACCACACAATTTTAATTTCACCTAACAAACTCTTTCAATCATTGTACTACTTTTAATAGTTCAGCATTAAGCTTAAATACATTACTTAAAAATTTTAAATCTTATTATTCAAACACTACTGGTAGCTTTAATAAATCATGACTTGTAATAACTATAGCTTCAGCATGTACATTTCATAGTTTCTTACCTATATTTTGATATTTATGAAAAGTATTCATGAATATGGTAGAAAATAAAACACCAGTATCAGTTTATTTGATATTCTAATACTACTTCTGGGGGTGAGAGTGTTATTGAAGGCCAGTAAGATGGTACAGTAGATAAGGGAGCTTGCCACCATGCCCTCAGATCCAAGTTTAATCCCATTAGGTAGAAAGAAAGAATCGACTCCTGCACACTACTGTCTAACCGTCAGAAGAATGGCATGACACACACACATACCAGCACACATACAAAATAAATAAATGGGGGGGGACTTCAACTTGAATACTTTCAATCAATAAATTCTCAAAAAATATTCACAGTATAAGAAAAGGAAATTTAAAAAGTCATAAAATTGAGTGCTGGGTGGTTATAAATTAAATGTTAATAAGAAATCTAGTTCCTTATGTGGCTATTGAGAATTTGAAATAAGATTCATTAAGGTTACTGAGAAACTGAATTTTATGTTAATTTCATTTTCATTAATTTTATTATTTTATTAAGCTTAATATTTAAAACTGTTACTCAAGTCAGTTTCTAAGAAAATTTTAACTAAGTTGAAAAACTTCTGGGTCTGTGAATTGACTCTTAAACTGATCATTTTGTTAAATTAAAATGCGTGCCACGTATCTCTCATGAAAAGGTAGCATTTGTGATCAAATTTGTGATAACCCAATTTCAAAGACATGGTACAAAAGGAGAATAAAAGGGTCTGCCAATGCATTTTAAAACCAATATATGGCAATTTCATAATACCTTTATATATTGGGCTAAATAAAATATTATAAAAACTCATTAAAGTGTTCTTGTACTTCATATTACTACAAAAATTTTTGAATTATGAAAGGGAGATAAATTTTATTTCTCTTGGACAGTTCTGCCTTATTCAAAACCTAAAACTTCTTCTAAATTCTAATTTTTATTCAAGACAAGGTCTCATTATATAACCCTCATCTGAAACTCCCTATGTAGCCCATAATTGACCTTAAACTCATAAAGAACTATCTACCTCTGCCTCCGAAATGCTGGAGTTAAAGGCATGCTGTAGGGAATGAGTAATGTCTTGAGCTAGTGAAGTCCTGATTTGTGTATTGTTTGCAATGATCCCATCATGTGAAGAATGAAGGTTCAGACCTATGAGAAATTGGCCAGGCCTTCCCCACATAGCTAAGGCTCAAAGGAACTGCCGAAGATTTTCTCCCGTTCTGGACTGAATGTGTGTCGGCAATGAATGCAAGTATAACTGTTTACCAAAAATAGATCAATGTGTGCAAAACCTAGCAACTACAGCTTCCTCCTCCTGTGTGACTGCTGCCTGAGACTGTTCCCCCGCAGAGGCCTCTGACCCCAGCTAGCCATCCCCTGCCCTTGTGCCGTACAGAACAAACATGCTCAAGTTTCAACTTGCTGCAGGTGACACCACTCCATCAAAGTGCACCTAACCCACCTAACCCCAGATTTTCTGTAAATATATCTGTGTGTCTATCCTTTCTTCTTCTCCTCACCACCCCAGTTAGGTTTCCAGACCCAGGCTTCATAGGTCTAGGTGGCCTGCGTGACCATCTTTTGCTCTGTTCAATTCTTTAAGGCACAACTCACATATAGAAAAACTTATATAAGGCACACACATACACACACACATAGTTCTATATTTTTTAATTGATACAAGCAACTACTTAGCCACCCGTGTTAGTTTGAATGTGATCGGTCCCCCATAAGCTCATTAAGAATGGCACTATTGGGAAGTATGGCCTTATTGTAGTTGGTGTGGCCTTGTTGAAGGTAGAATGGTCACTGTGGAGGCAGGCTTTGACATCATTTTGCTTAAGCTTCCCTCAGTGTCACAGTCTTCTTCCTGTTGCCTTCTGATCAAGATGTAGCTAGCACCATGTCTGCCTGCATGCTGCCACATTAGCCACCATGATTGACTGAACTTCTGAACTGTAGGTGACACCACTGAACCATAATGGATCAAACTTCTGAACTATAAGCGAACCACCACAATTAAATGTTTTTCTTTATGAGAGTTGAGGCCACCGTGGTGTTTCTTCACAGCAGTAGAAACCCTAAGACACCACCATGGTGGTTTGAATGGAGTCAACCTACCTCAAGAACCAGCATTTACCACTCTTATGAATATACCCAAGAGATGCCCTATCATACTACAAAAACATTTGTTTAACTATGTTCATAGCAGCATTATTTATAATAGCCAGAATCTGGAAACAAACTAGATTTCCCTCAATGGAAGAATGGATAAAGAAAGTGTGGAACATATACACATACTCAGTGCATGGTGATAGATATGGATCTATTTTCATTCTTCTACAGGTTGACATCCAGTTTTGTCAGCACAATTTGTTGAAGATGCTCAATGAGGACTACTGAGAACTCAAGAACAATGGCAATGGGTTTCTGATCCTACTGCACGTACTGGCTTTGTAAGAGCCTAGGCAGTTTGGATGCTCAACTTACTAGACCTGGATAGAAGTGGGGGTTCCTTGGACTTCCCACAGGGCAGGGAACCCTGATTGCTCTTCAGGCTGAGGAGGGAGGGGGACTTGATTGGGGGAAGGGGAGGGAAATGGGAGGAGGTGGCGGGGAAGAGACGGAAATCTTTAATAAATAAATATATAATAATAAAATAAAATGCTAATTAACCCAATTAAAAAATGGGGCACTGAAAAAAAAAAAAAGAACAACCAAGGGGAAAAAAAAAAAATGACATCTTGAATTTTGCATGCAAATGGATGGAAATAGAAAACACTGTCCTGAGTGAGATAGCCCCGACTCAAAAAAACGAATATGGTATGTACTCACTCATAAGTGGATTCTAGCCATAAACAAAGGACACTAAGCTTATAGTTCGCAATCCTAGAAAAGCTAAATAATAAGGTGAACCCAAAGAAAAACACCATTGGCATTTCCAGAATGTCTATAGATTAATATATCATGCAAAATATTTCAACCTGACAATATCAAGTCATACATAGCATATGCCTCTATAATACTAAAGATTATGATCACTTTGTTTCTTTTGCTGATATCAAAGACTGCTTGACAATATCTGCCTTATCCAGTTATTTCATTTTCAAAACATAGCTTTATTCCTCATTATTTTATGGATTTGCTTATCCTCCAAGCATAAGGCATAACATGCTGTCTTACAGCTTTTCTCTAGGTCCTTCCAACCATAGACTACAAATTAAGAAGTCTTGTTGCTTGACACTGAACTTTTGTTTGTACTCTTAACTATGTCTAATATAGGTAACAGTACAAATGTCAAAAGAAAGGGATGATGAAGATGACAAAGGTAAACAGCATTTGAGTGATGGAGGTCCCTATCTAGCAGACATAATGTCTACTGTGACTGAAGACTCAAAAACAGTACAAGGCAGCAAATAAACAAGAAATGTGACACCAGCTAGTCACCTGCAAAGGCTCCTAAGACTATCCATGTCAACGTTTTCAGCAATATCGATCTTCTCTTTTGTAAGAACATGGCAACAATGTTGGGTAAGGTTCCAGTACTCTTTCTAACACTATTTTCTCATATCCTGCTATTTCTTGTGCCTAGTATTCTAGAAAGTAAAGATTCATGAATACACGTATCATATGATAGCATAAGCAACTGGACCACATGATGTAAAATATTTAGTGAGTTCTATGGCACTAGATGAAAAGTCAGATAACTATTTGAATCATTAATATTAATTTAATAAAACATGCAAATTAAGTTGCCATGACAGAACAATAAAATATTAATATCTTCAATGCTTTCAAAATACTCACTGAAGTCTCCAGTAAGAAAAACTGCTTCTGCTCCCGGGGCCCATTCTTTGCAGTATATGCCACCATCGGCACTTCTGTGGATGCCAAATGTCTCATAGCCTTTGGAAAACTTATCGATCCCACCTTCGTTTTCTCCAATGTCACTCAAAATCTGGGTAAACTTCTTATACCTTTGAGAAAGTACAATAAAAAAGAAGTTAGAAAGTTTGACTTCCAAAAGGAAGTAACATAGTCAAATCGGCAAGAAAATAAAATTACTCTACAGCAAAGTTTTACAAAATTTTCCTGAGGCTTTGTCAGCTCTCTGGTCTCTTTGTCACAGCCCCTCAGCTGTGTCTTTGAAGCCAGAAAGGGGCCACAAATAATATGTTCATGAGAGTTTGGTTTGTTTATGTGACTATATTTACATAGTTAAACAGTGACTATTTTACAAAAGCAGGGAGTGGCAAGTCAAATTTGACCTGTGGGCTCCAGTTTGTCTACCCTTACCCTAAATCATCTGAGCACAGAAAGAACTTTTATCATGCCTCATCACAAAAGCCAGTAAGCACAGAAGGAAACTGAAGATTCTCAGGCAGAGAAGGACATAGCAAGCTTATTGCTGCTCCATACCCTCCTCCAGATTCCCAGCATTCCAGGATCATTACTGGCACATTTAAAAAGAAAAAAAGGAAGGAAGGAAGGAAGGAAGGAAGGAAGGAAGGAAGGAAGGAAGGAAGGAAGGAAGGAAGGAAGGAGGGAAGGAGGGAGGGAGGGTGGAAGAAAGGGAGGAAGGAAAGAAGGAAGGAGGAAATATAACAATAAAAACTCTACTTATTTCATTAGTCACTGCTTATATCTGAAGCAAATTTGGAGGAAAAAACAACAAAACTAAATTACTAAACTGTGAAGCATATCATAGTCAGGGTTACTACAATTGTGATGAAACACTATCACCAAAGCAACTTGGGGAGGAATGGTTTATTTGGCTTCTAAATCACTGATGACCATTAAAGGACATTAGGCAGGAACTCAAACAGAGCAGAAACTTGGAGGCAGAAACTTATACAGAGGTTATGACGGAGTGGTGTTTACTTGCTTGCTTTATGTAGCTTGCCCAAGAATCAATATCGCAAAGCCAGGAGGTCCCAACTACAATGGGCTAAGTCCTTGCCATATCAATCACTAATTAAGGAAATGTCCTATTGGCTCGCCTACAGCCCCTATTAAAAAGGCATTTTCTCAAATGAGGCTCCTTCCTCTCTAATGATTCCAGCTTGTGTCAATATGGCATAAAACTAGTCAGCACAAAGATCTTTCACACAAAAAGTAAAGATATACCGCAAGATGTACTGGTATTTCATTTGTATTTTAATAAATAAAGATTGCCTGAAAATCAGAAAGGTAAAACAGCTGCACTGGCCAGCCTTACAGACCAAGCACCATTAATCCCAGGAACCACACAAACTTGCCAAAAAAAACAACAACAACAAAACAGGCAGTAGTGGTGCAGCCCTTAATCCCGGAACTAGAGAGGATTATAAAACGGGAGAAGACAGCTCAGTCTCATTCTCAGGCATCCTGCAGGCAGGATCGCCATTGTTGGACTAAGGTCAAGGTAAGAGTCAGTGACTGACTGCTTTGCTTTTCTGGTCTTCAGATTGCACCCACTATCTGTCTATGAGTTTTTACTAATTGTGCTTCAGCAAGATGAATCTCTCCACAGCATCTTCTGCAAATCTATAGGGAAAAAGAAAAGGAAGTTCCCAGAAAGATGGTATGAATCTAAATGGAAATACACAGGGAACATATAAAATCATGGAGGCTAACTAATAAAACAAAGTGAACTTAGTTAAACAGACAAGAATCTATATCTACTTCATACTATATAGTAAGTGGTCTTATAAAAGAGTCCAACAAAGGTAAACTAAAGAACTCTATAACAACTAAGAAGGAGAATTGAAATGTAACTGAAGACCTAAAGAGAGAGAGACAGTCAGATGGTTCTGTGAGAAATGGTGCTTGCTACCAAACCAGCTGAACTGAGTTTGATCCCTCGAGCCTACATGAAGAATGGAGAGAATCAACTCCTATAAAACGTTTTAAGTCCTGTACACACATACACAAACTAAACCCATGTGAAAAGAAAAAGATAAAAAAAAAAGATGTGCTGCTGGAAAATACCTGAGAAGTTAGGATAACTAAAAATTACAAATAATTGCATAATTAACAAGTAATTAGTAACTAGTTAAAATATTAACAAAATATTAAACAGATTAAAAATAAGCATCCAAAATGAAAATGAAACAAACAAGGAAAGGAGGTAACTAAAAAAAACAAGAAAAGTAGGTTTAAGTGGCAGCTTTTTGTAAGTAATTAAATCTGTATTTGAAAAAAAAGAGCATGCCGTATGTTACATTTTGAATATAATATGTTCCCCATGGGCTCATCTGCTCAACCATGGTCCCCAGACGGTGGTGCCAATGTGAGAACTTTTAGCAGGTGGAGCACAGCTACAGGAAGGGAATCACTGAGATGGTGGTCGGTGAGGGTTCTTTGGAGCTGGCCCCCTCTTTTCTTGGCTTCCTTACGCTGACCTGCCCTGTCACCTGGGTGACATGCTCTTTAAGAGGCAAGCTCTGCCCACTCCTGATCTCCCAATCTCCCACTTCCCTCCAAGGCAAGCTGATCACAATGCTTCTTCTTTTTCTCTCTCTACCTATTCTCCACCCCTCCATACCTCCTATTCTCTCACACCCTCATGTACCCACTAAATAAACTCTCTATACCCAAGCTCTCTCTGCATGTTGTATCTGTCTGTCTCCAACCCACTGTGGGACCTGTCAGGGTCACCTGTGCCATAAATCATTAACGATTCCCCCATCACACAGTCTTACTACCATATTTTATCTCGGGCTCATAAAAATCGAAGCCAGGCACGGGCTATTGCAATTCCTCCTGGTGGCCCATCAGAACCTGAAGGTAAGGGCCTTAGTGCTGAATAGTCTAATTATAAGAAATGTAGAAATCAAGCGGGAATGGAGCTAGCAGCATTCTCTCTGCTAACCAAGTCTCAGAGTACTCCAAGATGCTAATCAGGCTGATGATGAGAAAGGCCTTCAACAGCCTTACCCTCAGGCCCCACATGCTAAAGACCATGTACCAAGCAAGAAGAGCCTGCTGATAACCAACTATTTTCTTAACTAGATTTGATGCCTGCTCTGCAGGTGCAAATGCACACCTGGTACTGAGTTAAAAGCCTGTTAGTCTCAGTAACTTCCGTGTATGCCCAGAGGTTAGTGCTGTTGTGAGTTTAGGTTGGAGAGGTTGCTTCTATCGCAGTAGGCAGTAATTAATTCAGGGAGTCATAACTGGTCCAAGGCCTGAGAATAAGTGACTGTTCAATGTCAGCCCTGAACTGGACATCTATAACACCACTACCTCTCTTTGCCTCGCCTCCCCGACTCACCACCTTCTAAGGCTCAGGGAATGTCACCAGAGAGAGGAGAAGGAATGTAAGAGCCAGAGGAAGAGCTAGAGGGCTACTGAATACAACAGATTGTCCCACTTGATAAGGCTTTTAGACCCAAGAACTCAGAGTGGCTCTCAGTATGTGCACAAGACTGACTCATGATTGGACCTACAAACATTCTGTTATAGAAGGGGGCGGGGTTTTATGAGGAGCGGGGGAAGATTTGTAAACAATGATTGCTTAGCGATCTCATTCCTTTCTTGGTATCTACAGGAGCTAATGGAAACAGGGGTAAATTATCCATGAACCTGTAGGTAACCTTTCAGCTGTATTACCAGAAGAAGCAAAGCCTGACTCAA
>NC_022010.1:80531140-80542734 GCF_000317375.1 Microtus ochrogaster
GTGCATTGTGGCTAAACCGCAGAGAAACTCTGGAACAAGAATTACTACAAAATAGGGCCTTGGGTGACAGATAAAAAATCAAATTGAAAAATAAAATATGGTGAAAAGGGGTAGAAGAGTATAGGATAAAAATCACTCACCAACAAGTAAAAATTCATTATAGCTTTTATGCTTTCTAATTTCCTGAGAAAGCTTAGATGAACATTTGCAAAATAACATATAATTAGGTAAAGAAAGTAACATATGAATCTTAACAATATTTTTTCATTTTACTTTAATTTCATTCTTTAAAATAAGTAAAATGAGTTAACATTAAATGCATCATATGCATTTCACTCATGTTTATGGATTTTTCTGCATTCTCCTACCAACAGACAATCATATAAAACTAATAAGAATGCTATTCCTTTGAACAATTAATGATTTTGAAGAGAGGGAGACTGGCTTTCTGTGGTTTTGCTTGTTTGGTAGTTTCCTGTGCAAGGTTTCTTTTCTTGGTCTTCCTTACTTTGCTCTCTTTTCTTCTTTTATAAAATGTGAGTACCTCTTTAAGAAATTAGTTTTCTATAACTCATATGATTTTTATATTAAATCCACTAGATAGTCTTATATAATATCCATAGCAATTTCACTAGGTATGCAAAACTCTGTAAAATTTACAGAACTGAAACCATATGAAATAGAGCTTTGGCGCTAACCTGGGTTTCTGAAATTGTCATGGGCTAAGCTCAGATATAAAAACTAATGAATGATAAACCAGCACCGTAAGTTAGCAGGGGAAAAGGCATATCTAGTAAAACAGTGCAACTGTGAGCCTGTCATTAAAATGTCATCCTTAACTACATAAAGCCATGAAAGTCCAAATCTGAACCTTCAGCCCTAATCCCTACTAAAAGACCAGCCAGTGTGGACAGGGAGTAGTTGGGGTCATGGCGGGCCGGGGGGGGGGCAACAAATACTCAAGGTTCTTTGTTGGAATACAAAAGAATAATCTAGCATCCATCGTTCAAATCTCAAATCTCAAAAACTGCTTTATTCAAGCAACTCCCTTTTCAGAAATGTATTCTTTAGACACATTCCATAAGAAGAAAAGCACCTATGTATAAAATTATGGCACTGTTTATAGCCAACTTTGGGAAATAAGCTGTCTAGTGTACAATGGGAAACTAGTTGAATAGAATCACAAAATATCCCAACAGAAAATGGCAGTCAAGCCTCTAAGAAGAATGAGGTCAAACACAATGTGCTAATAATGAAATAACGCGCAAGGAAATCACTGATGCACTCCAGTCTTAATCCGGAGACCCAGCCTGCATTCTTGGTAAAGCTGTGCAGGTGCTGTACACCTGAGGCATTGAACACACGGAAGACACACAATATGACAAGAGAATGCTAGTGAGGTTGGCTATGGAATGCTGGGAGAAACAAGCAAATGGGAGTTGCATTGATACAACCAACACAGGTACCATTGCCCTCTAACTCTTAGCAGCTCTGTTGCCAAGCATGCTTTACCCAATCAGGTACTTTGCTAAAGACAAGAAAAGAAGAAAAAGATCAGCATTTCTTATTAACTTAACAGTTTCAAAATTCCTAAAATAATGACCAAAGCAGGCTATGAATCTGACCAAAATACCCCAAACCTTTAAAAATCTGTGATAAGTTTCTTTCTTTTTAAAAATAGCCTCCATATACAAGTCAGATCCACTTCTTTGAATGCATTTTATTTCACTGTGACCCTTTTTAGATCCAGTTCTTTTTGAAGAAAATTCTAATTCAGAGCAACTGCCATTAACTAATAATCATGCAATAAAATGAAGAAACAATATGAAATCAGGGTTGAGGGCAAAAAAAATACAAATTATCATAATATAAAGAAAAATACTTAGTTCTAAAAGGCATACATTTTCAGAGGTTACATACTATAATATTTTTTATTGTCAATCTACATATGATGCACTAAAAACACATTCTTAGATTTAAGCTATATTTTATTTAACTCACTTTTACAAAATTTGCTAAGAATATGTTCCAGGGCTCTGTCTGGTAAAGTTTCAATGAAAACAGGATTAGAGCACACTATTACTTTCACTAAGTATCTTGACTTCCCTCAAGGTCAGCCCTGTAGCTTCTAAAAGAGGAATACACATTCCACTTTGAAATCACTACGGCTGGGGAAAAAAGAAAATGCCTGGGGGTACAGCAAGCTCATCATGCCTATGCCCTCTCGGGCTATCGGCATCTCTCTTAATATTTTTTCTATGCATTTATAGGATACTTAAAAAGTAGGTCAAATGTTGGTAACCAAAACTACATTATGATGTTAATATTCGATCAAGCATTTTGAACAGACATGAAAAACTATTGTAAATAATGCAACCTACATTAATTAACCATTTTTTTTAAAAAGGGGGGGTAAAACAGAAGCACATAAATACAAAAGTTATTTAAGGCCAGGAAAATAAAACCAATAGGGATATATCATTATTGGCCCCAAGAGGTGTCTTCAATAAAATCTCAAGCTCAAATCAGCTGTCGTTAAGAAGCCAGGGCCTATGTTTTATTCCTGAAGCTATTCATCTTACAATTAGGAGTAAGAGCACAAGATAACAATAGCTTCACCTCTAGAACTAAACAGTCCAAGTTTATTTATTTACTTTTTTAGCCTCTGTACGTGACCTTGAATAAACCACTTAAGCTCTTTTCTCTTTCTGCTCTGCCCCTGTTCAATGCGGAGAAACCTCATAGGTCACGGGGAATCAATGAAGACACAGTAGGATCCTTCCTGAAGTAGCCAGCAAGTACTCAGTATGTACTGGCTTTAGCTTTCCTACAAACGGAAATAGCAGTGCTCTACTATTCTTTTCAATATAGCAATTGCCTTTTATTGAAAACACATGTTTAAACTTTAATGTACATGCTAATTAGGGCCCATTTATGTTGCCCTCCCAAATCCCAAAGGTCCCTGAGACCTGTACTATTCCATACCGACTTTTCATATACAGGTTTTGGGAAATCTGAGTTTAAAAAAAATGACTGATTTAATGAAATCAATAGGGAGGCTAAGAAAGTAAAAGAAGATGGGAACATGAGAGGAAAAAATTAAGCAGTTCAAACATTTGCTTTCCCAAAAGATGACCTATACTAGATGGTATGTTAGTAGTGAAGCTCCAGTGTAAGACAGGGTTGTGAATATCACAATTGCGTAGTAGAAAAAGGTTCATGTCTACCTGAAAATGTATATAAAACCCATTCTGAGTGAGATACAAATATAACCAACCCTTGGGAGAAGTTCCTTGCTAAGTGTAGAACCAAAGTTCCTCCATTTTGTCCTCTGCCTCCATCTTTCATCTTGTGTAACTTCCTGTAAAACATTCCAGTCCTCAGAAATGGCTAGGGGAAAGAATAACAGGGTAGCCATCTGGAAAGTACAGATAACTGCAGAATGTCCCCATCTGAAGGTCAGCCAATAAGAAAACTTGACAAGCAACAGGAGAGTTTCGAAAACAAAAAATTGTGAAAAGTCCATAGATAAAAGCCAATCAGGACTAAACCCATCACCACAACCCCTGCTAATGTAACTTTTCTTGGATTTGTCTTAAATAGTACTCTCTAGAAAAGTGGGGTACCTCCTCTCGCTGCTGCACTGACAAGGTCCCTGCCAGCTTGAGCACATGTACACAATAAACCTTGCTTTTGCATTTCGACAAGTTGATCTCCCTGGTGGTCTTTTCCGGTCCCCATGGACTGGGCACAACACTAAGTAGCTCAGACTATGAGATTGTATTCTCTTTTGTTCATTCCAGAGGAAATTAACTATCCAGGCAAGAAGCACAACAAGGTAAAGGATAGCAACTGGAGAGAAGGCCGGGAAAGTCTGGGCTCATAGAAGATGGAAGAGAACGGAATCAATCATTAAGAAGATTCAGGGCTTGTGCTGGTTTAAATGAAAATTGCCTGCATAGGCTCATATGCTTGAATACTTGATCCCCAGTTGGTGGAATTGTTTGGGAAGTATTAAGAGGTGTGGCCTTGTTGGGGTAGATGTGACTTGGAGCAGGCTCTGAAGCTTCTAAGACCTCTCTGGAAACTCCCAGGGGTGTCTCTGCCCCCTGCCCGCCTCAGCCGCCTGGCACTTGCACTCTCTGCTCTGCCATCATGGTCTCTAACCCTCTGAAACTTTAATCCCAAAATAAGTCTTTGTTCTATAATGTGCCTTGGTAATGGCTTCTTTGCACAGCAACAGAAAAATAAGTATAGATGCTTAGCAGAAACCTTTTCCTTTCAGTGAAAATAAGACCTAACAAAGCCTGAGTCCTTACAGGCTCTGTATGTGTGAGAATAGCAGAGCAGAAAGGAAAGCTTAGAGAGAGTCCTGATAGAAGCATGGAGATGGCTCAGTGGGCAACGTGTTTCCTGCAAAGTTTACCATAAACTAAAAAAAGAGCTACCATAAAGGCTAGACATGCAGTGTGCATATATAATCCCAGAGATCCTAAGGAACAATGGGAAGTGGTGGCAGAAAAATCCAAAGCAGTTCCTTTGACAGCTAGCTCTGCACGCCTAGGGGCAAACAAGGCATACTGTCTTGCACTCTATGAAGAGCAAGGTGAGGAAAGATACCAAACGTTATTCTCTGATCTACATGTGTGCACTGTGGCATGAATGTGCCACAATAACATGCAGGAACACATGCACATATGCATACACTCAGTATACCCATATTGGAAAGGAATTTTGTTTAAAAAAAAAAAAGGATGAGAACTAGTCGGGTCATAAATTTCACAAGGACAGGGAAAATTATAGGTCTGTAATCTAATGTATTACAAATACCTAAAATATTGGGAGACGGTAAATACTCAATGAAAAGTTTTTTAGTGAACATTTATTCTTAGCCAGGATGTGTGCAAGCAACACTGGTGGAAGAAAGTTAGATTCCAGATTAGAAATATGCCTGAGTTTCAATCCAAATCCTGCCTCTGAGCATCATAACCAAATTTAAAACAGGGTTAAAACCTATTTTGAAATATACAGTGATAATATACCTAGATAATTTTTCCTGTGAAATAACTAACAAACACACTGTTAGAGAGATAAATGCATTCAATAAGATTGTTAGATTTGAGATCTAACACAGAAGAATCAATATTCTATTGAAATATAAGATAAAATTCGCTGACTATACTAGATCATTGGCAGATGCCTCTCTGCTAATGATAACTCTGTGGTATGTCCTATTTTCCTTCTCAAAAAAGAAAAGAAGAAGAATTTTAAAAACAACCAAAAAGCGGGCTAGAGATATGGCTCAGCGGTTAAGAGTACTAATCGTTCTTCCAAAGGTTCTAAATTCAGTTCCCCGCAACAACATGGTATCTCACAACCATCCATAATAAGATCTGTTGCCTTCTTCTGGTCTGCAGGTATACATGCAGGCAGGACACTGTACACTAAATACATACATACATATATACATACATACATACATACATACATACATACATACATGCATACATAAGCAAAAAAATCAAGTGTGGTTGTGGCACACACCTTTAATACCAGCACTCAGGAGATAGAGGCAGGCAGATCTCTGAGTTTGAGGCCAATCTGGTCTATAGAGCAAGTTCTAGAAAAGCACAAGCTATGTAGAGAAATCTCTGTCTCAAAGAAAATAATTTTAAAAATAAGAAACAAAAAGTCTCAAACCACAAAAAGTTGCAACGATTACACCATATTAATTTTACATTACAAGATCTAGGTATCAATTCAAATACAAGATGATATTATACTCCAAAATGCATCTTTTAACAATTCTTACTCAGGCACAGTGAGCTGGACGACTCAGTGAATGAAGGTGCTTGCTGGCCGACCTGGGCTCTGAGTTTGATTCCAGTATCCCACAAGGTGGCAGAAGAGAACTGATTCCCAAAGGTGGCCTATGTCCCCCACATGTTCTGTGTTTCAGCTCTCATGCACACTCCTGTGGTTCAAGGTTCCCCACCCCCACCCCTACACACGTGCACGCAAACACACACACACACAATAAAAGAAATAAACATCATGAGAGCACAACAGTTAACTTCTTGCTTTCTGATATGAAGCAACTGTTATTTAAATAACAATTTTCTCTTAGCTAGCATACAGTCAACCTTAATTTTAAAAATGGTCTCTACAATAACAGAGAAAAATAATGCTTATACCAAAATTATTTAAAATTTTCAGGAGGAAGGAAAAGGAATTCCACTAAAAATTGTCCTTTAAAAAGAAGAGTTGTTCCTACCTACATTCGTGTCCTGTCAACAAGTAATGGCTGCTATTTGTTAAATACTCTTTCCTAATTCTGGCACTGAGCCACAGAAGAGCAAAGGCTAGAAACCACTGCTGAAATCCTACAAGGTTGAAAATCTCCCTTTATAGTAAAATATTCATAAATTCACAATTGCTCAATACAGTTTGCTTGATGATATTACTTAAAAAGCCATATAAAATTCATCTCTTTTAATTATAAAATATTTATTGCTAGAATTCTACTTTTTGACTGGCAACACTACACAGTTGAAGAAACACAGGGAAAGTCCTACTATATAGCCATTAATGTAAACATATTTTGACTTTTTAACAGATTAATTAATTATAATAAATTAACAAAATGTAGCTAGAAATTAATTTTAATCGCTGTGCCTTGTCTCGTGGTTGTGAGCAAATTACTAATGTATTGCCCTTGCAGTTTACTTAGGTATGATTAATGGTTAATATTAAAATTCTTGGGGTCTTCTGGCAAAGCGAAAACATGATTGCCTAACTAGGAAAATAAATCCTCTGACTGCAATAAATCAGAATTACTGAAGGTAAACCCTGTGAGCTGGCCCATCTGGTCAGTCCTGGGAGCACCAGGACTTGTCACAAGCAGAAGCTGCCAGCCGCCTTCCCAGGCTCTCTTTCGAGTCACGCTCCTGTTCACGTCTCTGCTACATGCTCTGCTGATTACCATGGAAAAGGGCAGAGCTGTAACTGTTCGACTGACCTTTCGGTTTATTTTCTCTTGTGTAATCTGAAACAGGAGCTAACACAGTCTTAGGCTACTGATTTCTACAATGCATTCTGACTTCATGTTTCAACAGTCTTGGCTCAAATAGCACAGTGCTCTCCTGTGTTCATGTTTCTTTGCTCCGAAATCACATGGGAACACTAGCTGTATGCACAAGGGACAGAAACTCTGGTTCTCTACTTAGCAGACCACAGTCTACGATGCCCCTAGAGTGCAAGGCCATCCAACTTGTGAGCAATAATTCCAAATTCTCATAACCCAGGTAAAATCTTGCTTTCATGGTGAATTTAGCGTGACTATAGACAGAATTTACTGTCTTTTGATAAGAATGCCACAATGTTCAATCACTGTCAAAAACATTTATACTCATTCTAGAAAACAAAAGCATAAAAATTTTTAAGAAGTCAAAAAGCACATACTTGAGACCTAACATCAGCCATGTGACCTGGAGGAAAATAAATATGAAGATTTAGGTTCCCCTTCCTTAAAATTGAAATGCTGCATACAGATCAACTAACACCTAAATCCATACTCTAAACTTCTGTAGCTCTTAGTTCTCTTAGTTGTATAATACACTGATCCACACATCTTTTATAACAAACAATGGTGAAATATCAAAGGTCTATCAAAAATTATAACAGTTCTTTGCCTTTACAATGAGAGATGAAGGCTTCAAAATTCTGTCTGCTGCAAAACTATAAACATTGAAAAACTTTCACAGCTACTCACTCCCCAATAATTGCAAGATTTCTTTTAAGGCATAAAATTTCAATTCTTATCTATAAAAACAAAAGATTGTTTTAAATAATTTTTAATAATCATACTTTATTGTCAATTCATGTGTCTTGTTTACACATTTCCATTAATTATTCTATTATACAACTAATGACCTAATAGAATCCACACATAATAGCCTTGAAAGCATAGGGTGGCAGGTACAGTGACCTGGATGCTATGGCATATTATTTCTCCGAAAGTACTTTTATTCTTTTAATTTATACCCAAACAGGGTTGAGAATAGGTCTACAGTTGTATAATACAGTGTGACTTTAACATAACACTTATAATATTATCAAGAGTACCTATAATAGAATAACTACTATAAAAAAAGACCATATGCTAAGAAAAGGAAAAAAATTCAGACCTAAATTACATTCAATTAGTATCAAATTTGCTTCTCAGTAAAGCCGTGACTGGATTCAGGAGTCTTTTCAAGGTAAGTAAGACAGAATTGTAAGTAGACTGAGAATACCTGTTACTTATGGACGACAGTTTTCTACCTCAGACTAATAGGGACAGTTAATAAGTGGCCTATTCATCCAGAATTCCATAGCCTATAGATTATTCAAGGTCAACCATGCCCGAGCAAGGTCCACAAAAAGCGAAGGTCAAACCTCCAAGATGGTATAATCATTCAATATTATAAATCTCTTGTTCATCTAAAAATGCTCTTCATTGCGCTGATAAACACCATGAACAAGAACAAACTGGAGGACTAAAAGGATTAGTCATCTTAGATGTTACAGTCCATGGAAGCCATGGCAATGGCACAGGACAGGAACGTGGAAGTAGGAACTGAAGACCATGGATGAATGCTGCATACCGGCTTGTTCTCTATAACATGTTCTTCTTACTTTGTTATACAACCCAGAACCATCAGCACAGGGGTGGCCCTGCTCACAGTGATCTGGGCCCTCTTATATCAATCAGCAATCAAAAAATATGCCACAATAACATACCACAGACCAACTTATTGGAGGCAATTAATCAGTCGAGATTCTCCTTCCAAGGAACATGGAAGTTTGTTGCCAAGTTGACAAAGATAACCAGTACAAACAGATAGATGTGTCCTAAAGTCAAGGGGTTTTTGGTTTTTTGTTTTCTATTTTATATTCTCACTCCTCCATACAAAATTCTTTAAGGTGGTGAGTACAAACAAAAGGTTCTCTCAGTACGTTTCATTCTGGGATGCTTGAAAGAGGAGAAAATTCATTCATCTGCAGTTACTTCACTGAGAATTGCTATCTACTATTAAGCATTTACTATGCATTCAGCAAGATGATGAATGATATATAAGCAACAACTTATTTAATTATCTTACTGTTGTGTGGGAATAAATTCTGCTTTATTGAAATAAAAGAGGAACCCAAGGATCAGAAAGTTAACTTATTTGACCAGGATCCTTCAGAAGAAATTCTCTTGAAATTTATGCAAAGAATCTTAAAATATAGTTGTTCTTATAATAATGACTTGTAACGGTGATTAATTCATCTCAATTTCAAATCATTTTTAATAATTCTCAAAGTTCTTATGGGAAAATTTAGCTGCTAGAATTAATACTTCTGCATAATAACTTCTAATTACTGAGCACTGTCCATGCATAGAATGGACATGATTTTATTGAATATGTAACATTCATACACAAATTATCAGGAAGTTTTAGATCTATATTTAGTAGTATACACAGTTCATTTATGCTACAACATGAAAGGTGAATTAAATTTCAAGGGCTGTTTGCTGTATGTTTAGATATTGATATACACTAAGAGATGACAAAGATATCTAAAGATTTTATGACAGAACGTGACTGAGCTGTAATAATATGTTTCTTTATTGTTATCTCTATTTCCCATTTTTCTAGTATAAGCATGCAAAAAATAGGAACATAAAATAAATTAGAGAAAGATCTATATTATTTGTAAAATTATAAAGCTTAAAGGCAAAGCATGTTTCCTAATGCCTCCATTAACAGAGAGCTGTCCAGAGAACTGTGTTGAAAGTTCTAACTCTGAGATGGAGAGGTGACTCAGAGGCCAAGAGCACTAACTGCTCTTGCAAAGGATGCTGATTCAGTTCACAGCATCCAATGAAAGCTCACAACCTCCTACAACTAAAGTTCCAGAAGATTCAATGTCTGTTCCTAATGCCCAAGAATTTATTACGCATGAGCGTGGTGGTCATGCATACACTTAGACACAAACACAAACAAAAGTCCTAACTGCCATAGTTTAACAGTGCAACCCACCGGCATGGATCACACTAATGAAATAAGCCTACTAAAACTCAAAGCTGATTGATTCTGCCCTTGTTCACTTCCCCAATGCCTTTCAACCATTTATTTTCACTCAAAAGAATGCTTAGTTTCCAAGGCATGAGCACACATGTGCACATCTACCACCTAGGAGTGTGTATATATACCTAATTTCAAATATGCATAATCTACTTAAAACAAAAATCTAATCTACTACCTGGATATTGTAGACACCAGAAGTAAAATAGCCCTTGAACTTAAAACAGTAGTTAGTTAACTAGAAACCTGACTCCTGTCCTCAGCTAACTACAGCCTGCAAGTGGTCCCTTGTTGCTCTCACTTCTCTTCCATCGTCATTTCCTCAGGGATATACAACTTGTTGTAAAACCCCATGGATTTCCTGAGCAGTCCTCAAATGTGAACTGCACTTCACCCCAGACATGCAGCCTCAAACGCTGAATGGGGGGGAAAGGGCTGCAATAGTAATTGAATAAACCATTTCCATGTTATCCACTTCGCATTTTTCCCCTAACAAACAAACAGTGAAGTGTATCTTCCATTACTTTAGTGTCTGCTGCACATAAAATCCCAGTGATAGATCTATTTTATTGTTGTTCGCTTCAATGCCTATTTCCCTTCTCTTTTCTGATTTCAGCTCCACTCTCAAGAACACCCTCACAAACAGTAAAAACTAAGAGCAGGGGCACTGAATCAGGATGTGCTCATTCTCCTCTAAGAATGGTTGCCACCAGACACACTAGCCGGCTCTGCACCCTCAAGAGGAACGTTATATCTATGTAACAACTTCCAGAGAAGGGGAGGCAGCTGGGTGGTGATGGATCTGCAACCCTGCGCTCTACCTGCTAGCCTCTTGCTCACCTGCTAGGAAAAGCCGTTGGCATTCTGCCTCCCAAATCAACTTCAGCAGCAAAGCTGGAGTTGTAAGTCCTTGCTTGCTTGTTTCTCTTTTCTTGTTGTTTGTGTTTCCTGTCCTTAGAAAACATTTGCTTCCAGCTCCCTCCCTTTATCTTGTTACAGGAGCCAATCCCTAAGTAATAATTGTTCCCATCAAGAACTGGGCAGCTTAACAAGTGCAGAGAAAAGAGTGTTTGACATTTTTCTCCACCAGAATCCATCCTAACTTTCGGCACTGGTTCAGTGAACATGGCTGTAATTGAGAGATGCCTGAATGGAACAAAAGATTCATTCTACAATAGAAATGTATGCCCTTAAAATATGTGACATAGGGTATTTCAAGACTTTATAGATTTAATCCCAATTAAAGAGTGTTCACCATCATTTCTTTACTAATTTTCTGAACATGAAGGAGGGAAATGCTTCCTACTCCATTCCGTTCGTCAACATATTCTTCCCGAGCTGTTTCCGACAGCTCTGTGGTATCAATATAGATGTTAAAATCATATTTTCTTGAAGTCACCTACCATCAAAAATCCTTGTAACCGAAAAAGAGAAACATGGGTTTTACCAGAAAAACAAGTAAAAAAAAAAAAAAAAAAAAAA
>NC_022010.1:80542834-80581745 GCF_000317375.1 Microtus ochrogaster
AAAAAAAAAAAAAAAAAAAAAAAAAAAAAAAAAAACCAATCCCCCAAATTATTCCAAATTATCCAAACTTTCTTTGTTATGTTTCCACAATCCCAGTAACAGTTCCAGTTCTGGAGCCACTGTACCCTCAGGTAGCACACACTTTTTTTATTAATGACTCGATCTAATACATAACAATGTGGATTGTACACAGAAAGCAAAAATTATGTTTCCCAAAGAAAGATGCAAATCTAAGTTCTGGGGTAAATTGAGTACGTCTTTGTGCACAAATGATCAAAAGCCAAATAAGTATACAAACCCTGGACAAGTGTCACATAAATCCAATAAACAAGGAGCAGCCTTTAAAACTGCCCTCCACTGTACTCTCTCTGCAGTTGACCCAACAGGAACGTTAGTCAAAATCACAGCATGTGGGATGCTTACTTCACTTTACCAGGCCCAATTTCTGGAGATAGTGGTCATGAACGGGCATATGAACACACACATTTTCCATTTTCTTATATATACCTCAAACTATTCTTAATGTTTACTGCTACACATATCCCTTCTTACTAGATATTACTAAAACTTACCAAAAGGATGTTTTCTCCTTTTGATTCTTTCATTTATTTATTTATGTCTTTTACAAATTACATAAAAAATATATCTCATGTTATAAATTTAGTGTTTATTTCTAATACAGTCATATTTCCCCTTTGAGCACTATAGCCTCTGTCAAGACATCTCACTCTAGAGTTTTTGCTTTCCTTCAGTGGTTTATTGTCTTGAAGTGGTTGTTGTGGCTCATTTGCTTGCTTGCTTTACTAAAAGAGACCTGGGGACACTCTGAGATACATTCAGATTATGTATGAAAGTGTCCCTTCTCTGGACTAAGCTTCTGATTTCTCTTCAAGGAGATGTTTCCATTGGGACAAGCAGAATTAGTGACCACACAAAGGGTTATACATGGAAGAGCTATATAAGGAAGGTGCTAGGCAAAACTGAAACACTCCACAAGCTGTGTCGCCAGCCTGTACCAACAAAGAGATTATTCCAAATGTCACAGTGATCACTGTTCATAGCTAAAGATGCTTACTTGGCTGTGAGTACCAAAATGCTCCTACCTATCTAGACTCTGTGGTAATGAAGCATGAGGAACTAAGTTATAGCTATGATGGGGAGGGCAGCTAATTTTAATTTCTTCCTTAAGGCAGAAATATAGCCATGGTAACATTTAATCAACCTGAGGAAATTAATAGTCAGGATGCTTGGTTTCCTTAACTAATATACAAGCATGCTTATTTCCTGGGCAAAACTTCCTAATAGAAGATTTACAAACAGCACATACTCTCTTCCTTGATGCAATGCATGCCATAGCACCCTAAAAAGAGGGCCAGGAGTCTAAATCATCATCTGAGAACAAACGAAACAGTCACATATGACTAATCTACCACAAGTGGAATCCTTCATTATCAGAGGAAGGCTGGAGGATCTGTAAGCCAACAGATGGTGACTTATCAAGTGACAAGCTACTTCAGTAGGGTCAATGGAGAGTTGCTAAATTTAAATGCTTACTTTAAATGTTTACATTTGAACAGATAACGAATTTTAATCAGCTACCAGGTAACAGTCATCGGGTAACACAAGACAAAGGTCTTCAAAGAAATCTGTCAAATTTGGAAAAAAAACAAAACAAAAAAAAAACAAAAGCAAAACCCTCCCTTAACAAATTTCAAGCTAAAGTACAAAGGAGAATATGAATGAATAAAATAAAACTTCCAGAAAATAAGAAAAATGTAGACAGTGTATTTAGTATATTTCTAATCTTCTTTTGGATGATAAATTCCTGCTGAATAAACTGAAGTTACATTTGGTTTCTCATAACTCATAACTTTCCTGATGGCCTGCTAAGTAAAGATTCTTATATAGCCTTTTTTCACTAACATTGACACCCAGCCACAAATGTAAAGAAAAGAGATGCTTTTCAAAGATGCTGATATAGTGAATATTTAGAATCCTATCATATCATACATACTGTGATACAACTAGCAATTAACTCTCCCAATTACTACCTTTATAATAAATAATCACTTCCTGATGGGTATCTATTCTGTTCGTATATATATTTAGCACCATAAATATTATAAAACATTGCAAATTAGCCAAAGGGTATAACAGTTCTAAAGAGAAAAGAGGGTGATGTCAAACTGTCTGAATTTTAAATGTCTCTTCGAACAAGAATCTGGTCCACATACATATTATAGAAACAAAAGCAACTGTCATCTTAAACATAATTAAATGTATCAAAATTAATTTAAAGTTTATAAAAAAAATTAGTAATTTCTGCTGTAGGAACTCTATGGGTAGGCAGGCAATACAACTACAATGCAAAAGAAAACTGATTTATTTTAATTATAGTCATACGACTGCTAATTACCCCAACCATAGATTTTTTCTAACAGGGATGGATAACGAAATAATATGAAATCACAACATCCAATTTTCCCCTAAATGAAAAAACAGGTAAAGTAGTAACAAAAGGACTAGACAGAGAAAATGTGGCAAACATTAATAACCTGTCGAGTGCTAAGCCTATTAGGTGAGCAATATATAGAAAAGAAATATGAAGCACAAGTACATTCTAATTCTTGAGAGAGAAAGGTGGAGGACGAACCCTCTGTCCCTATTTCTAATACAAGAAATACGTAGAAGTACCATTCTTAGAACAAATGGGGACCATGTCACACAGTTTCCTCAGAGCACTCACATCACAAGGAGTCTCAGGAAGCCAACATACAAACACACGGAAGTATAAACTGAGTCTCACGCTCATCTACAGAGACAGGTCTTTTTCTAACGTGTTGCCTTCCATCTGTCTCTCCTGTTGTCTCAGGCAAACTTGTATGAACAATGAAGTAGCTAGTGCTAGGTTTTATGTAGGATAACAGGTCTTTGACAAGACTCCACTACAGAGTGGCCTATGGGACATTTATGCATCATCAAAATCAGGATTCTATATTTTTGACCTGAGTGGGGGGCACAGGATGAGAGGGAAAATGAGCAGACTGCCAGGCTTCTTTCACGTGTCTCTCAGTCTTTTCTTGATCATTGCACACCCAGTCCTCTGTCTGAAGAACACAACCCCCAACAGATAATATCAATAGGCTTCCAGATTCCCCAATGCCTAGTATGGGGCAGGGACCCTTCCGGGCCACACTCCCTTGCTGCAACTGACTTCCAGAATTCAGTTCTTCAGTACTAGAAGTGAGAACTCTAAAGCTAAGCATTTGGAATGATCCACAGTGTATCTACTAATGTTATTGTAAATAAACTGTATAAATCCTATTTAGATATGTCATCTGTTTCTTCTTAACTTCCTAAAATCTTAACTCCCTAAAGAAGCTGTCAGAGCATGTAGGTCACTTGGGTTGTACTCTTAAAAAGTACATCTTTTCCCCACGCTCCTCTCTCATTCTGTCTCACCACATTTTTCATAACAGAAAGTGTTTTTCTTCACGACACATTCCCTCACCAGGATCCTCTACCTCACTGACCACAGGCCCAGAAGTAACAGAGCCAAGCCACAATTGGTCGAGGCAATGAACTAAAATAGACCTTTGTTCCTTTAAGTTGTTCCTCTCAGATATTTTGTCACAGTGATGAAACGTGCCTAATACATAAAACTGAAACTGAGCAACGCAGCTGTGCTGTTACCTGTATAAGTACTTCAAAAACCTTTAAAGGTGTTGTGTGGGAGGAATTTGGGAACATTTGAAGCAAGCTAGAAAAAGCTTTGAATGCTAAATCAGCCAAGCTTAAAGGGCGGTTCTAGTGGGAGTTCAGAAGGCAAGACAAGAATGCAAATAAAGAAAATTTTACAGAATGCAAACACTATTAGAAACAGAGTTAGAGACCATCATTTTAAGTTTTGGAAGTAAACTTTCCTACATTTAGCCAATGCTCTGAAGTCTGGGTGAAGCTAAGTTCAAAGGTGACAGACTAGCAGAGGGAGTTCCAAAGCAGCACAAAATTCAGACTGTCCCATGGGTGTTCCTGGCTGCTTCTAACAGCACACAATGTGAGAACTGGAAACAAAAACCGGAGCAGAAGATCGTTAAAAGTTTAGCTTGTACAGAAAAGAAACACTTTTAAGTAGGAAACAATGGAGTAGTGAAGGCTTGAAGGAAGAGCACCATTAAAAGGAAGCCAAACACTTTGCAATTAACAAGGAGAATCCCTTGAAGGAATCTCAGGAATTTCCCAGAACCCAACTACGGTTGGTTTCTTCATTTGAACAAAGAGTGAATATTAGAGATTTTTCCATTCTTATAAAAGTGATTTTCTAGCATCATCAATTGCTTTGCTAATTGAATTTAACTTGTACAATGTCATTAAATACAATTAATGAGAAACAACTTATGAATAAAAGCATTAGGTTATTTCCAAAATAATTTTTTCTTGTTCTTACATGAAATTTATTAAGCTAGAGATGTACTTTTAAGTGCTATGTTGGATATGCTATGTTTTATAATCATATGCACATAAAATATATACTTAATTTCATATTCTTACTATCTGAAAAAACCTTCAATTAAAAGAAATTAATTGAAACAAAAACCTCAAGTCAAAGCTACAAAGAAATGCATATGTCAGAAATTTGATGCTAAGATTTTGAAGTGAGTGTGCATGTGTATGTGTGTGAGTGAGTGTGAGTGTGTATGTGTATGTGTTTCCTTGCTTACACACCAATTGTCTTATGGTTACTATTGCGAGAAGAGACACCATGACCACAGCAACTCTTATTAGGAAAACATTTAACTGAGGTGGTTCCCTTACAGTTTCAGAGGATCAGTCCATTATGATCATGGTGGTGAGCATGGCAGCATGCAGGCAGATGTGGTGTGGGAGCTGAGAGTACTACATCTTGCAGGTAACAGGAAGTCAACTGAGACACTGGGAGGTATCCTGAGCATAGGAAACCTCAAACCCTATCCCTACAGTACCACAGTTCTTTCAACAAGGCCATACCCACTCCAACAAAGCCAGACCTCTTAAAACTACCACTTCCAGTGAGAATATAGATACCAACAACATTCAAACTAGCACACTAGTCATTAGCAGAAAACAAAAACATATAGACTCTATGATGTAGACCCAGTACTTTGATATGTTTTAAAAGCAAGGCTTGCAAAATAACCAAATTTAGAGCTCAGTACTTAGCAACCATCGTTTAACATTTGTGATTCTTGCTAAATCATCTAGGCTACTCAATACTGCACACTGTCCACCAGTTAGTTACAAAGGTATCATTATTCTACAAAGTCAGCCATGATAAGCTAAATATGAACAGATCACCCAAAGGAAGTTCTTTACTTCCAATCATTATCACCTGCCAAAGTAGGACTCAGCCATCCATAAGTTTAATGGAGGCCTGAGTCTCAGTAGTTTACCCTGAAGCAATACCTGGTTGCAGGAAGGACCATAAACTAAGATTACCTGAGCACCACCCAAGAGCAGACCATCCAAAGGAAATGCCTAACAGCTGTAGATAGGACCACCTGCTAGCACCCACTCCCCAGGACAACCCAAGACAAATGTCAGCCAATCAGGGGTCCTGAACCTCAAAAACCCCTCACCCCCACCTTTACTACTATAAAAACTCAACTGTAACTGAGCTCGGGGCTCTCTGTTTATTCCAATGCAGTGGACATGCAGAGAGACTGAGTTTGCAAACTTGCATAAAATAAAGGCTCTTTGCTTTTACATACGGGACTCAGGCTCCTTGTTCGCTTTTGGGGAACTTCGCAGATTTGGGCATAACAATTATGTCTATGCATTTCCTGGCCCTAGGTGACAGCTTCAAGATATTCAAATGATTAACATCCCGATGTATCATGTCTTGATAGAGATAAAGAAAATTATCATCACGTTGACATTAGACTGTGAAAGTGTTCAGTGCTCTTACTGACTTTTATTTTTTTGAATTGTTCAATTAATTACTATAGACCACATGTAAAGGACTATATTGATTGCCCTACTGTGATTGTCCTCTAAGATACATCCATGAAACTAGCAAGTTAGGAGTGCAACTTCCATGTCATGTCCGAAGGACAGTAATTCGGGGCACTCTTCCTATCCTACAGCTCGTACATGGAAATGAGAGGTGGAGGTGGGTGGTAAAGATACATTATTTAAGGGTGACAATTAAGTTCCTTCTTTTCTGTGCTTTTACCAGTTATACGTCACTGCAGTGACCACCGCCCACTGTGAAAAGAAGTTTCTCTGACACCAGCTATGGTCACCTGCATAAAAACTGCAAAAGATCAAGCCAGCCAAAGTCTCAGAGAGATGGAGACAATTATCCACACACCCGACCCCTAACTGAGGAGCTACTGAAAGTTTATCACAGGTAGGGGAGAGAGAATCATCTTCTCTTGAGGGTGTGGTCATAGTTTTTCAGTGTTCTAGTCGCTGGCCTCCTAACCATCTACATATGAACAGGACTAATTAGATTTAGTAAATTATCAGAGAAGGAAAAGAAAAAGGAGGAGGAGGAAGAGGAAATGAACTTAAGAGGGCAAGCTATTGGGGGAAATTAGAGGAAGTTGGAGGGAATAGATGGGGAAGAGACTGTATATAATCATATTTAACATATGCATATTTTGAAATTCTCAAAGAATAAAAATTTAAAAACAGCACATTAAGAGGATGTTTTGGTAATCTCTATTGTTGCTTCCTTCGGGACCATGAAGAGTCTAAAATCTGGATTTAGCCTGGGATGTAGCGCTAGGGATCGTTTTTACTTTTTATAGTTAATGGCAGCTTAGGGCCTCTATTTGGTTCCCTTAAACTGTTCACATTCCATACTAAATCCTTATGAAAAACATCTGAAAATGAGATGCATCTCACAACAATCAGGAAGTAGGAAGAATAATTGGGGATTCGATGGCCAAACTACTGGACTCACAGGGACACAAATTCAACCAAGAATTAATTTACTGAGAGTCAGACCGTAGAGACGCATATCAATAATTTCAGCACTTGGGAGGCTAATGTAGAAGATCATGAGTTTATAATCAGCTCAGTATACATAAGCAAAAACCAGACCCAATAAATAAATTAATTAATTAATAAAGGCAATGTACCAGTGATCAGCGTTCAATTTCACATACACATCACAGTTGCAAATGGATTCCAGTGAATAATTGAGACAATACTTTATTAATTTAATATACCTGGGCATTTTCCTGGTAAATGACAGGATTTAAAGTATTTATTTATGGTAGGTATGCTATGTCTTCTCTCATGGAAAATCAGTTTTCCATTATTACAGAAGTCCTATAAGAGTAATAGCAGTCAAATTTCTATAGTACATATGGAGAATTTCTGCAGTAAAAAATAAGAATATTCAGATGCATTTCCACCATAAGAAATCACAGTGTGATCCAACCTGCTACATTCCAAAAGACATTGTGATCAATCAGCTAACACCACAGAAGGAAGGCTCCATTTCCACTTGAAGCCTATCATAAAAAACTACAGTTTTGTACTTTTGAAGCCAAAGCACTGTTAGAGCCTTTACACTCCAGAAAGCCATGGTCCCCACGGCAATCACGGTATCTACTAGGTCCATAGCAGCAGTGTATTCCAGTGACATTTCCCCAGACTACAGCTGTCAACAAGAACTGCCTACCTCCTCATCAACACATCTCTCAATTCATAATCAATGGCGGGTCTTCTAGAACTTCATCAAGATTTGAGTGTGACAGAAGAGAGCCCAGAATATACAAGACATACTTTATCACTCTACCAGTGTGTCCTTCCTTCCTTCATAACTAAAGAGATTCAATGTTGGCAGTGTTGAACCAACCAAGTCTCAAGTAATGAAGCAAACCATATAAGCCACTTCTGCTTACTCAAATCAACACATTAAACCCAGACATCTATTAAAACATTTTATCTCAATTATATCAAGCATACATCATAATATAATAATAATCGCCTTTATTTCATGTATATTTTTCAGTTTTGTATAATACATATCTGAATTTTATCTCAGCACCAAGGAAATCAACAATGTATACTACTGATTTCAGTGTTTAGTGTTTCAGAAAAGCCCTAGCTCAAAATGACATTTGCACCTTTGGCACATGTGAAAAACTGTGGCTTTTTCAAACAAAACATTCCCAAGGCAAAGTCGAAATTCAAATCTTGTCCCAAAGCTAAGTTCCACAGTTTTAATCATTGTGTACATTTTTCTGAACTTTTCCCCACTTTATACAATGCACACAACTATTTTTAGATAATGTCTCTCACTATATAACCCAAGAATTTCCTGAATCATTTGCCTCAGCCTCTGGAGGATAATAGGTGTGAGCTGCAATGTGTGACTTTCACCTCCTTCTGCAGAATTCGCTTCCTCAGAACAGTTTAATAAAATTCTGGGATTAATTTTCTCCAGGTTTTCTTCTATAAATTTGTGGTCATTTAAGTATTAGATGTGGCATAATTTTCCATAATTCAAGAATCATGAGCATGTTAGACTTTTCACTACTGTGACAAATGTCTACACAATTTAAGGGAAAATAAGAACAACAAAGAGGCAATTAAAAGTTAGATGTTCTCCAACATGCAATCAAGCAGGGCATTACTGATTGGTTTTTTGTTTGTTTGTTTGTTTGTTTGTTTATTTTTGTTCTGCTTGTTTTGTTTTCACTTGTCCCAAGGGGAAGCATTACTATTGGGAGGACACGAGGTGAAACCAGACAAGCCTACCAACTCACAGCTGAAGCTCTCAGAGCTTTTCAAAAGGCTGACCATGTACTATCATGCACACACCATCATTCAAATACTTAGTTTATTGAATCATTCCCAGTTATAATCTCCTTAATCACCCATTGGCTGGCTAGCAGAAAAAATCAACCCTAAAGGTCAGAACACAGAAGAAGAACCAGAAGAAAGTCTAAGGAAGGAAAAGGCCTGTTGCAGCCAGTTACCACAAAATTATTGTTGAAATATAATGATATATATATATATATTTGGCTCTGGAACTGACAGCTAGTTTCGACAGTATTATGCAGAAACTGCACTGTAGGTTGGAAATAACTAGCCCGTTACCTAATGCATTCAGTAACTTACACCAATCCTGACATCTCACTGTACAGAAACACCAGAATAATCCCAATGAAATCTAATGTAAATTAGTCACAGCTTTGCATTCTTCCTAGATATTTCTGATGACTCCATGAGAAAAAAGATAAAGATAGAATTGTTCATAACATTATTGAAATGACTCTTTAACTGGTCAGATGACACCCACTTGTGTTTCAGTTTAGAGAAAGCATTTTATTTATTATTATGTAAGAAAAGCTAAGATGCTCTTAAAATACCTTTTTTCTTTTAGTTTGCACTTAATTAAACATCATTTATACATTTCCTTTCTTCAAAAGAACTCCATTATAATTCCTTCCACTTAAGGAACCAAATAGCTTTATTATTCCTCTTCAAGCTTCCCACTGAATGAAGTATATCTTCCTATAATATAATTAGTGCTCAGCCTCGTTTCCCAGCAACACAAAAACATTCCTTGGTCCTGGTCTTTCCGATTTGAAAGTGACTAACTTTGGGAGATTTATACCACTTGCTTGTTAGCCTTTGACAGCGCTGGTTCCGAACAATACTACTCCAACTTCAGTACTAAAGGTGATTAAAGGTACACATCAGGGTACATATCAGGGGATCACACTAAAGGTACACATCAGGGGATCACACTAAAGGTACACATCAGGGGATCACGGATATTGAAAATACATGAGGGAATTACAACAAACTTCTCCTAAGTTGTCTAAGAATAATAGAAAGCACAACTGTAAAACCTAAATACTCATCAAAACAGAAAATCCATCATAACTATAACAAAAGAATAGCATCAGACAGTCAAATGACAGATCTCTAAGTCACTAGACAAAGGTCAAGACCCAAATTATATACCCAAAATGAGAGCGAAAAAGAGAGAAACATATAAGTCATATAAACTCAAACCTGGTTTATGCTTACTAAAAAATATACTATTCCACAGATTAATAATTAAACTTAAATTTAAAAAGGAATAAAAATAAACCAACATTTTTCAGGGAACAGCCATCACCAATGCTATCTTTCTAATGGCATCTCGTTGAGGCTGTATAATGTTAAGTGCTTAAAACTTTCATACTATCTTTGAACTTCTGGCCAAAGTTTTCCATAAATTCAAAAATGGTTTAAATAAATAATAATTAGAAGCACTAAAATCATGAGAAATAGTTACTTTAACAAAATGTTTGAGGTTTTTTAAGGCCAAAGAAAAGCTACTGAGACTGGTATCAGTCATGAATGATAGAGCCTCAGCTGCATTTAAAAGTATAAATTTCAAAAGCACATATCTGCATTCACCTTGAACACCAGCAATCAAGGAGGAATATGAAGTCCTCTGAGTTTGAGGATAGTCTGGTCTACAAAGTGAGTTCCAAGCCAACCAGGAATACACAATGATACCATAATTGTTTTTTATTTTAAAATTTTCATACAATATATTTATCATACATTTTCCATCCCATATATGGGATTGCTTTCCTCATAGAGCATATAAGTGTTTATCCTATTCTTCCCCTTCCATTATTCCTCCCAGATCCAACCCACCTCCCTACCTCCTCAAACTTACGAATGTCATGTTCTTTCTCACCCTCGCTCAAAAAAGAAAGAAAATGAAAACTAAGAATAATAATAACAGTAATACAAAAAATTATCAAAGCAAAATAAAATTTGATGCAAAAACAATTCAGTCTGTTTCATATTGACCAACTACACCTGGGCATGGGGCATGCTCTGACGTGTGGTTGATGGTCTCCAGTAACACTCCACTGGATAAAACAAGCTTTATACTCCACTAGAGATGGAGCAATGACAAATTCCTAAATGTCAACACAAATGAAAGCTGAAAGGAACAGCAATGAAATTGCAATGCAAACTACACTCATAAAAGCAGTACTCTTCCTAGCTCTTTCTTAACACTAGGATCATTATCCTCAAAGGAGACCTTTTCCTCCCCTGTCTATACACAGAAATCAGCACAGTGAAAAAGAGGACTAATTCCAACCAAGATAGCATGTGAGATAGAAGAAACTTAGACAATACACTGTAGACAGAGTTTTCCTGTCCTGCAGTTGCTCTCAAATAATCTTGCAGAGTCTTAATATAAATTATAAATGATTTGCCAATAGCTCAGGCTTATTACAAACTAGCTCTTACAAGTTAACCCATTTCTATTAATCTAAGTGCTGCCCCAAGGCTTGTGGCTTTTACCTCTATCCCATTTTGTGTGTCTAACTCATTCTCCACCTAGCTGGCAACTCCTCCTCTGTCTCTACCTTTGTCATTCCCTCATTTTCAGTTTGGTTTTCCTGCCTAACTCTATCCTATTCAAGTGGACAATCAGCTTATTTATTAAACCAACCATAGTGACATATATTCACACAGTATAAAGAAGGATTATTAAACAAAATTTAAAATATTCACAAATGTAGATTTATTACAAAGCCAGAGTTCTAATGTTAATAAAACCTTAGGTCTCTACATACGCATTTCCTAAAATCTCTTGAGAACCTTGATTGCATTAACAGCTGCTTCAATCTACCTCAGTGTCTGACACAACGACTTATGAAAACAAAAATTTGGCCACAGATGCTCTTGCTTACTGAGCTTTGTCCCATAAAAATTTAATTCTCTCTAGATTATCTATCCCCAGATTCAATCCCAAAGAGCAGCTTTAAAATCTCCACTTGGAATAGCATCTCATCTTAAACCAAAATCAAACCTAACTGACGACCACTGAAGTAGTAATTCAGGCAGCTTGTTTCATTAATTTCTAACACACCACCTTAAGAGGACAATTGACTACCTAGTGAATGAAATTGAAAGAAAGAAAAAAAATGGGATGAGGTAACTACAAATAAATCAGTTTCTTTTTCTAGTGTGGCTATTGTTGTTGTGGCACTTTCCACAATTTAGTAAATAGAAAGGTAAAATTCCATTTATTAAGTAAGTAAATATGGCTTATGCCTCCAAAAAACTAAAGTAAAAAAAAAAAATTAAACATCTCATCCCTTAGTAATAAGAAGGAAATAATATTGTTCTGAAGCAGAAGTAATGCCAACAAATCAGCAGTATCCCGACACTAACTTTGATATAAAAACAATCACAATAGAAATTCATAGTAGGTCCACTTAAAATTTTAACAGCAACGGTGACTAAAGCCAGCAAGGCTATTAATTATTGGCTGGGATAAAAAATCATGTTGGGCCTGAAGCAAAAAAAAAAAAAAAGTTTTTAAATAGAATAGTTTTCTGAAATAGAAAGCATGTTAAACAGAATTGCCCAAGGACTGTTAGGAAATGAAAAATTACACTAACTGCATTGGGAACATCAACCCGATAACAGCACAATGCACAAATTACAATCTTCTTTGAGGCTGTATTAGACAGGAGAAAGGTTAAGCTGTGTGTGTGCCCAGTTTTGCCCACCACAGGACCCAACATGATTGAAGAATTACTCGCAAATGTTCCTAGGGACACCCAAACAACTATAGTAATAAATATGTCTAGATTTTAATATTACAGAACAAGCTGGACCAGACTCCAAGTCAATAGATACTTGCAAAAACACCCCTAGAGTGCAAGCCTCTATTCTAAGTTCTAAAGAAAACACCAAAAAACAATAATATGTTCCCTAACTATATTCTTCTATTCTTAAATTCAAGACACGCATGCAGCATCCCAGGATGCTAGGTGAGTCAGCACATAATACAAGGCTGTGCTAAGGCAAAAAAAAAATAAAAATAAAAATAAAAATGAAGAGAGCAGAAAGGAGGCAGCATTACGGGAACAATCTGACTGACAGCACCTATAAGAGCCATGTTTTCCCTATTGTTACAAGGTGAACTATCGGGAATTCATACTGGGTGCAAACTATATAGAAGTATAAACTTTGATACATTTTTTATCTATAGTAAACAGACATACCTCAGGAAGGAAAGACCATAAAACACACACAAGGTCATGCATACTTGAGCCTAAAATGTGGTCAGTGTTTTAAGGGGAACAGAGAAGCAATCTTTCCAAACTTTCTCTCCGCTAACAAGAGATTTGTTCTGTAATAATGCAAGTCATAATGAGTCACCACAGCATCTAAGCGAGATTTGGATAGCAGAGTTATAAATGGCTATTAATTCATCCAGGTCCAAGTAAAGTGGCACACCCAGAAAGGTCTACAATTAATACAGCCAGGGAGAGTCACAAGATCTTAAACCCTTCACCAAGAAGTAAATCGTTACCAGATTTATTTTGATGCATATTTTCTGTGCTATGTTTGTGAGTTTGCTTTATAAGACAGAAATAATGCATTTAACATAAGAAAATCTGACATAAAAACCATGTAAATAAATAAATAAATAAATAAATAAATAACAAATTTTGTATTAGCTGCCTCAAAGAATGGAGGGGAAACGTGGCCATGTGCTCACCTCCAGTTAATTATGTGGACTAGTTCTTTGTTTATATTTACAATATCATTCCTTCAATTCTCTGAGTATTAAAATACCAGGGTTCAATAACCAGTGAGTCCCTTAGGCAAAATTGTAATCTCTATGTGTCTAATTACCTCTCCTGCAAACACAAAGCTGACTGAATCTTTCTACTTACTTAACTTCCTCTTTATTCTCCTTGTGGGGGTCACGCTCATTCTCCCTCTAAACCCTCCTGCTTCAAATACATAACCTAAGCCTTCCTTATGGAACACAGTAGCCACTGGCCACACACTGTTACAGAGCCCAAATGTGTTTTCAGTAGGAAACATACAGATCTGCGAGGCCTAATTGGCAAACATCTGAAGTATATGATCAGAAAAAAAAAAATTTAGTTGCATGTTGGGGTGACATTCTTAATCCAACCCAATGCATTAAATAATAGATATTTAAATGGTTTCATCTACTTTGCCTTTTTATGTGGCTACTAAAAAATTTTAAAGTATACACATGGTTTATGTTATATTACTATTACACAGTGCTAACCTAGGCAAGAAACTTAAAGGGGGCTAAGGAGAAAGCACTGGACACTCATTTCTACCTCTGGAATCCTCCTAGCCAAGTGACACTTGACATAACATCTTCTACTTCCCGATTCATTAAAAAATGGAGTACCTTAGCTTACTTCAGAATTGCTCACTGTCTCTAAAAATAGCCCACTCTTACTTCCAAAATGTGCTTGTCTGTTAAGAAGCATGCTGGTTTGTCATCAGATATGATTTACAAGCTTCGGTGCTTACAGAATGCGGCAATTCTTATAAAAGCACATTTTGCAACTGAACCCTTTTTGCAAGGAAACTTTCACATTAAGTAATACAATCCAGGAATAAGGTCATACGATATCTTCACTAATTATTTTAATGAAGATTAATGAATGACTCATCTAGTGCTTTGAATCTCAAGTCTCATTGAACTGCCCACATCCTGAAGGATTAATTCTTCCTTTTACAGAAAAATAGTTTTAGAATGTAAAATGAAGTTCTTGGTGGTACCAGTCCCCTTCTTTAACAGGACTGGTGATTGCATCAGAATTATACCCAGGCTTATCTACTGTGTTGACATTCTCTTCTCTAATTGAGCTGCTGGCAGACAGGCAGCCTATTCTACTTGTTATGTTGTGTAGAAGAATGCCTGTGACAAAGAGAATGCTGGAAATAGATTTTGGAAACAAATCAATGAAGAGACAACAACTCAGACGCCTACGCACAGCCTGTAACACGACTTCTGGGGGATGACATCCCCTGTGTAAGTCACCTTCTGTAGGTCACCCTAACACTCCAGGTGCAACCATTAAAGTCATAATGCAGTGATAAGAGAAGCAACTTGGATAATGCCAATGACGAAACCTTTTTCCCTACAGCAAGCGTTTTAAAAAGTCATTATGGATTACAAACCAATCTAGTAGTTTGGTTAGTTGGATTAATATAAGGACTGTCTATTTACATTATAGTGAGCTATAATTGTAGAACTTCTCTAAAATCTCACTTCTCCACCCTATATGAAGTTTCACAACCTCTGTCAAATCAATGTGCTAACAACAGTTACATTTCAACATCTAGCCTATTTCTTTGGAAACTGATGTGCTCCAATTGCTAGCAGCATTTCTAGAACAATCAATTCTGATAAACATCAAAGTAAATATTAAGACTGAAATAAACCAAAGGCCAATTTCAGTAAGATAAAAAGAAGCTGATTTTGGAAATATTGGTATTACCTTAGTTAAGATTTAACAAGTTCACTCCTACAATTAAGAACATCTGAAAAAGTTTTACATGATCAACCTATCATTTAAATCAAGCAAAAAAGATAAACTGAGTAAAAGCAGGTTTTAAAAAATATATTTCTTATAGTATTTATCCAATAAGTACATAATAGAGCCAAAAAACACTGTAAGCATATCACTTAAAACCTTGTAATATTTTAAATCAAATTAAGATTATGAATTGAAGTCTACACAAATTCTCTACAACTAGAATATAAATCAATAATATTATGAAGTGATACAAAAATAAGAAAATTAAAAATTGAAAAAGAAACAATAAAAGTATCTGCGGTTATTATATATTTGCCAGGTTTTCCCTTTTAGCTGACTGAAGATAATAAGCAGAAGTTTTTCTAAGACATTATAAATAAGAAAGTTGATTGACTATTTCATCCTCATGCTATGAACAAACTGGAATATATTACAACTATAACTGCTAATATACTCAGTTAGAGTTGAGCAATGACCAGCATGTTATAATGTAAAATAAGCCAATAAACATTCACAGCCACTAAATTAAACTTCACGTAATCCTTTTTGTTATACAAAAGTTAGCTCAAAATGAGAAACAGACTTAAATATACTATGTAAAACAACACTACCTTTAGAAAAATAATTTCGATCTTTAGAGCTAGAAGTGTATTCATAAGAACAAAAATAACATAACTATATTCTTTAAATAAAAGGGTTCAATACATAGTACTTCAAAATGAAAATTTGTGTGTGTGTGTGTGTGTGTGTGTGTGTGTGTGTGTGTGTGTGTGTATGCTTGAAAGACCATACATATTTAGACGAAATCATAAGCTACAAGGCTGAGGGGAAATATTTGTGACCCATATTAATGACAAAGGACTCATAGGTGGGATATGCAAAGAACTCTGACTCTCAAAGAGTTTTTGTTTAAAGGAAAGAACAGTAATCTAGTTTTAAAACTAAACCAAATAAAGGCATTTCAACAAATAGAGCACACAGATAGCAAGTGACTCAATGAATATGATCTTAACAAGCTATGAAAAAAATTAAAATTATGACTACATATACTTATGTAACTATTGGAAGACTAATAAAATATAGTGTCAATCTAGACAAGGAATCAGATAAAACTGGGTTCTTCATAGATGATAAGACAGAAAATGATAAACTTTGGAAAGTAGTTTTACAACTACTTATAATACTAAACATAAACTTATCACATAATCAGTCTTGATTCATCCCCAACAAATAAAATATGTACATGAAGGTTCATATCATTTTAGTAAAATAATTCTAATATCTAAAACTTGGAAACAACACAAACGCCCTTCAACTGGTAAATAGATAAACAAACTGGGCAGATGGTACTCCCACATGATGAAATACTACTCAGTGACAAAAAAAAAAAATTATTGCTAAGTGCAATAGGCTAGATCTCAAAGGCACTACACTAGGAGAAGAAAAGAAATATCAGTCTCAAAAGTTTGCATATGATATAATTCATATAGTATTCTCAAAATGAAAAAAGTTATAGAGCTAGAAACTAGGTCAGTAATTGTCAAATTTAGGAATGGTGAAAGAGTAGTAATGTGAATTTTATGCATGAGAAATTTCTTTGTGGTACCAGACAATTCTATATCTTTGCCACAGTGACAGTTTCATTAATATACACATCGATAAAACCATGAATATGTAGACACACACAAGAATAAACATCTAAAGCCACGAAGACATAGACACACACAAGAATAAACATCTAAAACCATGAAGATGTAGACATTCACAAGAATAAGAATCTAAAATCATGAAGAAGTAGACATACACAAAAATAATTATTGTAAAACTGAAGAAATGGGAATACGGTCCCTGGATTGCATCAGTCTCAACTTCCTGGTATTGGTACCATACTATAGTTATGCCACAGAATACCACAGGGGCAAACCTGGTGAAAGCTACAGAAGCCTTCTTTGTGCTGTTTTTGAAACTTCCTGTGAGTCTTTACTTGGCTGAAATGAAATGTTTTTAAATACAATTTGAAATTCTTTCATAAATGTCCTATGAGTTTATAAGTAGTATTAACCTGCTACACACAATACTCAGTTTGATAAAAGTTATTTCTTCACAGAAATTGTGCCTAATTGTAGTTGACTGTTCAATGACTTCACTAAAATGCATAGGAATAAGTTATTCCCTTGTTTCATATATCTTTTAAAAGTCAAATTTATTTTAAAAGTATCTTAAAATCATCAAATATCATCAATAACAAAAAAACAGAGAAAGGCAGGATCACAAAATTAATTTTTCATACTAAAAGTCATGAATAACATGCTAAGACTACACTTTCATTTTCTAACTTTTTAGTTCATATCGTATTTTTTTTCTTCTTACACATTAGTCTTATTTTCAAAGTTCTCCTGGCTATTAGTAAACTTGGTGTGATCATCTGTCTAGCATCCAGAGTTCAGGAGGAAGAAAATCCCTGCAGCTGTTTGATGCTCAAGAATATGAACGCTTACCAGTCAGATGAAAGAGGAGAAAAGACAGGAGGGGAGATCAAGAGAACAGTGAGTCTGGATTTCTGCAGGCTAGCATTTACCTCTTTCCATGAAAGGAGCCCTATGCTTCTTATGTCCCAGGACTCATCCTGCCTTCAGCTGACAGACAACTGGCAATTGCCTCATCATTTCCACCCCAAATTAAGGATCAAAGTTTAAACATGCTCTTTTCCTTCTCTATTAGACTGTGATTAAATCTGCCACCTGCCTCACCTCGCTCGTCCAATCCCCTCTACAGGGGAGAGAACAATTCCCTGAAGAAAGAACAACATAGTTAATTAGGAAAACAAAGAGCAGTGGGGAATTTAAGGTCTTGGCTTGATTGCAGAAAACAGTACTAAAGAATCTAACCAGAGTAAAATGTAGTGAAAATAATATTTAAGATGAAAAGTTATGTAATACCTGCAAGTTATGGCATATTAGCCATCTTTACATAAATTTTTAGTCCTCAAGACATGCTAAAAAGTATATTTCTATATTTTTCCACTGAGTAAGAAAGTGACATCCTTGGATTCAAATCTATTTGAGATTTATAAAAGTAGGGATTTTCTCTTTGTCTTGTTATTAAACTTTGTAACACAACCACTCCATAATATTTTTATTTTTAGCATGTAATGGACCTAAGTTTAGAGCCCAAATTATTGGGATTATTTGAATATAAAAATCTATAACTAATGAAATGCAGAACAACTGAACATGGAGTGTCCAAGCAACATTAAATGAACTCCATGGATTGTATTTATTCATTTGTGGGTGGGGGGTAGGTGGGTGTGTCAGCAACAATGATAATTTAAAAACAAGAGGCCATGAATTTAAGAGCGAATGGGGGAATGTGGGAGGGCAGTAAGAAGGAGGGGGAGTGATATATTTTGATTAAAGTTTTACTTAGAAAAATAAAAGTTTAAATGAAAGAATGAACCAGAGACAATAAAATCAATCAAGCTTTACAAGTTAGTCCCCATCACTAAACAGATCAGAGAATACACAATGAGATTATTAGACAGATCAATACATGTAAATTGAAGAACTACTTATGTTTAAGGTTTACCTTTTGCTGAGGTTTCAGGTTCCTATTGGCCCCCAACAAAAAAACTAAATTGGACTTTGTTTATTAAACATAAAAGCAGCCTGGATTCAAACCAAGAACAAACGCTGATGAGCAGACATGACCACAAGGAAAGATTTCTTTGGAGACAAACGCTGATGAGCAGACATGACCACAAGGAAGATTTCTTTGGAGAGAAAGAGAGAAGGAGTGCGGACTTCAGGTGAAAGGTACCTGGTAACCACAATCCCCTCAGAATAACACACTTTCATGGATTCATGTTCTGCTAATTGAAACCTAATACATTCATGAGGGATTCCCTTCTGCATTCTGTGAATATATTTTATTACCATTGGTTAATAAACAAGCTGCTTCAGCCTATGGCAGGACAGAATATAACCAGGCTGGAAGAGAATATTTAGAGAAGTAGGCGAAGTCAGAGAGACACTAGGTAGCTGCCAAAGGAGAAAGATATCAGATAGGCCATAGCCTTGTGGTGATACACAGATTAATAGAAATGGGTTAAGATGTAAGAGCTAGCTAGAAATATGCATGAACCAATGGCCAAACAGTGTTGTAATAAGTTACTATGTGATTATTTGGGTCTGGTCGACCCAGAAACAAAAACAAACGAGCAGTCTTTGTTTATAGTCCATGCTTTCAAGTAAGAAAGCTACAGCACACCTCACTCACAGGGCTGTGTAATCATCTGATTGCCTTGGGCCCAGCAAAGTGAGAGCTGAAAGGACGCCTCTAAGAAGTTCCCACGCAAAGAAGGATTTATTCCGAGGTGGTGCAGCTGGCGCTGGAGCCTATTCTAAACAGAATGTTCTATTATGTCATTCTATGACACTCTGAAAATGAGAAGAGGTCAGAGACTTTTGGTCACCCCTCTAGATAACCCAAGAGTGTTTCTGGAATGATGACAGATCTCCGTTGCAAAGAGCAAATGAGTCTACCAGTACAAAAAAAGCAGGTCGGCTACATCTCATAGCTGTTTTTTTTCTTTTTTTTCTTGCCTTCTAAGACCACTGACAATTGACTCTTCAGAATCCAGTTTGGCTGGGTGCTGAGGGAGAAAAAGTACACCACTAAGTCACATTTAGAATTTGTATTCTGTGAGCAACAATTGTAGATATGATGACTGACACGCCAAGTACAAATAACCTTGGCTATGTCTCGACACGTGTGTGAGATCATGCTATGAGACAGAAGGAACAAATGCATGTAGCAGACATCGTAAAACATGCAAAACCACAGCATGATCTGAGACCAGACCAAATTCATACCATACAGTAAAGCAGAATGTGCTGCTAACCCTTCAAGCTGGTATTCATAGTGTGTTAAATGCCTATTTGATATAATATAGTCTGTCATTTAATCAAAGACACAAGAAGTTTTGCTTAATAATTTACTTGCACCAAGATATAAAAGACTCACTATTACAAAAAAGAACAGAATTTGTCTGTGTTCTTGACATGTTGCTTCTCATCTAATGAGTTTTCTAAATTCCCACTTCAACTTCTTCTGTGTAAAGGGAACAAACACTCTTGCATTGCTGGTGGAAGTGCAAGCTGATACAGCCCCTTTAGATATCAGTGTGGCGACTTCTCAGGAAAATTAGGAAACAACCTACCTCGAGACCCAGCAATACCACTTTTGGGTATATACCCAAAAGATACTCAATTGTACCACAAGGACTCAATTATGTTCATAGTAGGATTATCCATCATAGCCAGAACATAGAAACAACCTAAGCGCCCTGACTGAAGAATGGATAAAGAAGATGTAGTACACAATGGAGTACTAGACAGTGGAAAAAAAGTAACAACATCTTGAATTTTGCAGGCAAATGGATGGAGCAAGAAAACATCATATTAAGTGAGGTAACCCAGACCTAAAAAGACAAATATCACATGTACTCACTCATAAGTGTCTTTTATACATAAAGCAAAGAAAAATCACCCTACAATTCACAATCCTAGAGAACCTAGACAACAAAGAGAACCCTAAAAGAAACATACATGGATCGAATCTACATGGGAAGTAGAAAAAGACAAGATCTCCTAAGTAAATTGGGAGCGTGGTGATGATGAGAGAGGCCATAAGGGTAGCAGGGAGGAAAAGAGGGGGAAGGAGAAAAATATATAGTTCAATAAAACCAATTTAAAAATAAAAAGAAAAGAATAACATGTAGAAATACAAAAAAGGGAAATATTCATCATTTTGTGTTAAAGAAGCAGACATGGAAAAAATATAACATGTCAATGATTAAATTAGAAAATTTTAGTATCCCTTACAGGATGGCCCTGATATCTTGTTAGAGAGAACAAACTTGGATTTGGTGAGAGATGGGAGACATGAGATACACACAACAATTAGGCTAGAAAGATGAACGGAGACCAGATAGTGTAGACTGCGAAAGGTTAAAAAAAGGAGAATGAAATGTACTTCAACAGAAATGAGGGATGATTAAAAAGGTAAGCAGAACAGTATTGTAATTGCATTAGTGACTTTTCTGACACTGTAACACAACACAATGACCCAAGGCAGCTTATAAAAGAAAGCTTATACGGACTTATAGATCCAAAAGGATAATGTTCACGATGGAGGAGTGAAGTGATGCCAAAGGGAATAGGAAATTAAGAGCTTACATGCTGAACTACAAACACAAAGAAAAAAGAGAAAAACAATGAGGGGAAGCTTTAAGCATTCAAAGCTTGCCCACAATCATGAATGCTAGGATGAACGTACAGCACCTCCCCAAACAACACCACCACTGGGAGCCACGCAGTCAAACACTGGCACCTATGAGGGGCATTATCATTTAACCATTACAATAACCACATTCACCTATTTTAATGTTCACTCATTATGTTGGGAGTGAAGAAGGGAAGAATAGATAAGTAGGATGAACATTTGACAAAGAGGCACCAGCTACGAACCTATTCTCATTCCTGTCTAGGTAAGCCAATGACTTGAAATAAGGTAATAGCAATGCAGACTGGTATATACATCAAAGAATCAACGGACACAACGACTCAAACTGAGAGATAAAGAAAGGAGTAATTAAGAACTCATCAAGAATAGAAAATGGCTCAGTTATTAAAGTGCTTTCCTTGTAAGCATGAGGGTCTGAGTTCAATACCCAGAAGCCACAGGTAAAAAGCCAAACATTATGGTATGCATCATACTTGATATCCTAGACAAACAGGTTTGGGATGAAATTCTATATACATATGTGTTGTACTTTATACTTATAGGACATTAAAATGAAGACTATTAGAATTATAATTGCTGACCAGCAGGAATATCTAAAATGAAGACAGATTTTGAGCACCCTCAAGAGATGAGAAATACAGGGGCCAGAGAGATGGCTCCATGGTTAAGAGCATTGACTGTTCTTCCACCGGACCTGGGTTCAATTCCCAGCACCCACATGGCAGCTCACAACTGTCTGTAATTCTAAGATCTGACACCATCACATAGACATACATTCAGGGAAAACACCAATACACATAAAATAGAAACCAACTTTTAAAAAAAAGAGGTGAGAAATACATGATATGTCTAAGGAAAGAACTTTACACAGAAATTAAATGGCATTTTTAAAAAAGAAGAGGAGGAAAGACATGAGAATGGAAGTATCCTGGATTCTCTTACATGATATGGCCTGAAAGAGACTGAGGTAAAAGCTACAAGAGTAATGGGGGGGGGGGAGCAAGACCATGGTTTCAAAAAGCCAAAAAGGATTCTGTAATATACAATGCTAAAGAGAAGGAACATACAGAACAAATTGTCATAAACATCTTAAGAATAGTTTTAGTAGGAACGAGAGAGATGGCTAAGTGAATGAGAGCACTTGCTGGCACCTAGGAGACCAAGTTCGGTTCCCAGCATCCACATAGGGTGACTTACAAACTGACTGTACCACCTGCTTCAAGAAATCCATGGACCCCCACACACGTAGCATTCACTCACTCTCAAAGACACACCCACACTCACAACCAGACCCATAAATAAATAAAAAATAATAGAAACTGAATAAAGAATACTTTTGATAAAGAAAGATTAGTCCCAGATGAGCCCTACCAACTGTTTCATTGGCAATCCAGGAAAACTGTGTATCCCCCTCTAAGTAGATAATTTTTCGAAGATAAAATATCATAATATACACTTAAAATATGTAAAGTTTAAACAAAGAATACTGACTACTGGCAGAACAATTGTATTTATCTGAGCAAAGTTCAAAAATGCCAGCCCTGTTTCAGGAAAGGGTAAGCTAAACCAACCAGTCTCAACCTGTGAATCATAAACATTGGAACACATATTTCTTATGACCACAACCCACAGGTTGAGAACCACTGGCTTCTACATAAAGGGCTCAGTGTTGGGCAAAAACTAAACACAAATCATAGCTGCCCTTTCTCTTTTCCAGGCTACTAGAACTGAGAATGAAATTTCAAAACAAGTCCTTCATAATCCTAGATCACTGAATGATCTGTGAGGAGAACCCTCTGGCCAACTCCCAATGCCAACCATGATGTGGGCAATCAAATGTTGTAATCACCCATAAGAACAAACTGGAGTACAACAGCAAGTTTCACAAAATTAGAAAGAGCAAAGTAGAAAACATCACGTTAGGAAGCAATCGATGAGGCGCCGAACACATACTAATGCATTTATATTTTATGTAACTCACACTCCGCTCTGGATTTGGAATTCTCACAGAAGGTGAAAAGAGCATGTAAAACAGAATTCCAAGTGAAGCAATGGTGAGTGGGGAAATGAGTGTTGATCCATCAGTGAGAAGAAAAGGCCTCCCCGTCACCATGCTTACATACTGATGATTGTACCTCAAAGCGTCTGCATTATTTAATAAGCACACCTATTGTGTTAGGCCAAGCACATACTAGACACGTGGGTTACTAAAAATTAAGATGAAAATAAATTAAGTATCTTCTACTATTATTGTGGCTTCAACAACATGCTGTGATGTGGGAGGGTCATCTGTCTATGTGTTACTTTCATTGGTTAATAAAGAAACTGCCTTGGCCCTTTGATAGAACAGAAAATTAGGTAGGCAGAATAAACAGAAAGGAATCCTAGGAAGAAGGGAAGTTAGGCAATCGCCATGCCTCTCCTCTCTGGGCAGACACCATGGAGCCAGACACCAGATCAGACCTATTCTCAAACTTTAAAAGGGTAAGAAGCCCGGCTTGCTGGCGTGGAGCCGGGCCGCGTGGAATGCGAGTGCCTAGTGGGCCGCTTTTGGTAAGCAGAACTGGCGCTGCGGGATGAACCGATGTCGAATCTTTCCTGGTAAGCTACACTTCATGGTGCTACACAGATTATTAGAAATGGGTTAATCAAGATGTGAGAGTTAGCCGAGAAGAGGCTAGATATAATGGGCCAGACAGTGTTTAAAAGAATACAGTCTGTGTGTTGTTATTTCGGGTGTTAAGCTAGCCATGCGGGAGCCGGGCAAGACAAAAAGCAAGCCTGCCCGCAGCTCCTTACTACAATACTGCAGCAGGATAACTTATAAAAAGTAAAAACATATCTCCTCACAGCTCAGGAGGCTGAGGAGTCAAACACAAGCTGGCAGTGGTTGAAGCTGTCCAGCAATGGCTGCTCCCTGCTTCCCAGGTGGCACCTTGTTACTTTCAGTCACCAGAGAGCGGGAATGCAATGCTCTCACGAGGAGAAGTGCCAAAAGGCAAAATTACATCAAAGGCTTTCTATTTTTTTTTTAATTTTAAATTAGTTTTTAACTTTTTTTTGAGACTTTCTTATTTGTATACAATGTATGGTTGCAACATTTCTCCTCTTGGCCTCCTCTTGGCCTCCTCTTGGCCTCCTCCCATTCCTGCTGGCCTCTTTACCTTTCTCTTCCCAAGAAGCCCCATCCTACATTTATGTCTTTGGGGTGGGTATGCATATGTCTATGTTGTGCAAGTGGTCACAGCCCGTGTGTCCATGACAGCCGCAAAAAAAGTAATTTCCAAAGACGGAACTTTACAGTACGGTTCCCTGTCTTCTGGCTCTGAAAGCCAATTCCCCATCTTCTGCTGTGTTTCCTGGACCTTAGAATGGGTGACATGGATGTCCCCATAAATCCCTTCTTTGATTAGACTTCCCCACTACCAAACAAAGCATCTTGACTAGGGCTTCAAGCTATATCTGGGTATAAGGGTTTTACCTCATTTATGAGGGAGAAATCCTCATGACCTAGGCATGTCTATGAGGTCCCAGCTCTTTTTTGTTGTTGTTGTTGTTTGTTTGTTGGTTTGTTGTTTTCTGAGACAGGATTTCGCTATAGTTTTAGAGCCTTTCCTGGAACTAGCTCTTGTAGACCAGGCTGGCCTCGAACTCACAGAGATCAGCCTGCCTCTGCCTCCCAAGTGCTGGGATTAAAGGCATGCACCACCACTGCCGCGGCGGGCCCCAGTTCTTTATACAGCATACTGGTTAGCACCTGAATCTTACAAAGGACACATTTCAAATCATGGCAATCCATGACCATGATGACACTATGAAAAGGTTTTTATTCTTCAATAGTTGACAATAAAAACCACCACAGCCAAATGCCAAATTACTATCTGACAAGCCTAAATGGAACATGTGTGCTGGAAAATGTCAATTACCCAGAACCAAGGACAGAGTAGTGTCCTGGTCACAGTGAAGCACAGAGGGACCCACTGGGCCAGACTTCTCACCGTGAACACTGGATTCTCTTGCTTCTTTATTCTGGCCTTTGTTCTTCTCATTAATTTTGACAAACCATGAAAGATGACTATAATTGCTTCAATCCCTGTGGAGCTGAGTATGAAGTATACAAAAGAAAAAAGGGGATAATGATGTTTGTCTGCTTGTGGCCATTGAAAACTGGAAACAGGGAGCGGGCAAACATTTCCGCAACCCTCGCTTTAGAATTACTTACAGGGCATTTTACAAACCACACATGCAGAGTCACTGAAAAACTAAGGACCTCCAAGAAAGCTGGCCATCGCCCTTTGTTTGAATTTGTGAGTTCATTATAATAAAGTGGTTTTTATATTAAAAACCAGTATCTATGGTGAGAATACATGAAGGAATGAGGCAGATAGGAGGCTCATTGCTTTGATTTTTGACCCATGTAAATGGTTTCATACAAAAATATAGAAATAAAAAATTATTTGTTTTTGTTTGAAAAAATCAGTTATTTCAAAATCAGATCAAGTGTTTGAATGTCAAGGGTGGCCTGAGAACTCTCTTAGCACAGACCAGCATATTCTGGATGAAATTTTACCAATCTCTTCCCCAGTACTTAATCTAAGGGCATCACTACATGCTTAAAGTGAGTGTCGGTCCAGCCTGGTGACTTTCAGGAAAGCTCACTCATTCAAATACGTCAACTCTGGAGTACACTGCTTATGATGTCTACAAATGTTTGAGAATCTTTAGAGTAGCAGTTTCGTCCATCAGCTTCATACTAGAAAGTTACTTAAGTTGAACATGACAAAACGAGGACAGGAACTTAAGGTTTCTTTGTGTTTTCAAATCAAATCATGTCCATCATCACCAATGCCCCTAGCTAATTAGAAATTTTTTTATATAAAAAAAGACATTGTAGAATCAATCAGCTGCCATGTTAGCTTTGATGGTCATAGTATCTGGGCTTTAGAGAAGAAACTGGTATCACAAATGTGACCATGGCTGGCAGTGGCGGCACATGCCTTTAATCCCAGCACTCGGGAGGCAGAGACAGGTGGACCTCTGTGAGTTCAAGGCCAGCTTGGTCTACTAGTTCGGGAACAGACTCCAAAGCCACAGAGAAACCTTGTCTGGGGGAGGGGTGTGTGTGTGTGTAAAAAGTGACTATGACAAAATACTTGAAATTGGATCATAATCACCCCAGTTAGAATAGAAGTTATTTTTAGCCTGGCAGTGGAGGCACAAGCCTTTAATCGCAGCACTCAGGGAGGTAGAGGCAGGAGAATTTCTGTGTGTTTAAGACCAGCCTGGTCTATAGATCGAGTTTTGGGACAGCCAATGATACACAGAGAACCACTGTCTAGAGAAAAAAAAAAAGTTATTTTCATTTTAAAACTAAATCTGAGCTGATCATAATTGTTAGATTCCAATAGAGGGAAGCATGGTCGAGAGCAGTTAAAACTAAAGGCTTTTGGATTGAGTTCTACAAGTTGGTTATCCACACTCTCCTCCCTCTCCTGGACGGCAAGGTCAAACGCCCGCAAGTGTTGCCCTACGGACACTCTTCAGTGTTGGTTTAACAGGGAAATCTGATCAAAGACGAGACGAGCAAACACTGGGGAATAATGGTGTCCGCCTGAAAAACTGCACCAGCCCTGCTCGGAAGTAAACCACAAAGTTTGAAAGGCACAATCACACGCTGGGCGTCACGTCCACTGCAACTCACAGGACCAGAGAGTGCCTGAAAGTGTCACAGACGGGGGCTGGGTGGCCCCAGAGCGGCCCGGCCGGACACGTAGGACACGGACACAGCGCGCGGCCGCGGAGTGCGCGCGAACGGGGCGGACGTGCGGGACGCGGCGGACTCCCCAGGACAAACGGAGCGAGGCCAGAGCCACGCCCACCCACGATGGGCCCGCGCGAGGGGCGGGGCCTCGCGGAAGGGAGGAAGGCAGCGCGCTCGCGCTCCGCCAGGCCGGCTGGCCCGGGGCGGAGGGCGGTGGCGGGGGTCCCTCCGGTACCTGCGCTGGAAGTCCGAAGCGAAGGGCTTCAGGTACGGGTCGATCTCCAGGAGCCGGGCCAGCTCGGGCACGTCGGCCAGGGCGGCCTCCAGATGAGCTTCCGAGCCCTTGTCTGCTGCCGCCGGAGCCGCCATCTTCGCCGCAGCCCGAGTAGCCGAGGCCCGAGAGGGTCGAGTGGGCCGAGCGGGAGTGCGAGCGGCGGGGCGGAGCCGGGCGAGCCTAGGCGAGCCACCGCGGACTTGCCCTTTATAGCCGCCCAGCGGGGCCGGGGTGAGCCCGGGACGCACGTCCCCAGCACGGGCCCCCGCCCACTCACGCGGCCGGCACCTGGGTCTCGGAGCGGGGCTGGCCGGCCACCGAGAGGCGGGTCTCCCCCCTCCCTTCCCCTTCCTGTCCCGTTGTCTTCACTCCTGACACAACTTTCTGCTCTAGTTACTGAGTTCGTGCTAGCGGTGGTGACCAAAAAACAAAATAGGAAATTCACCAGAACAGTAAAATGTAGATGACGTTAAACTGTTGAGTGTTTTAATCTCCCTTAACTGTCCTACGTTTACGTGTCTAATGAATTTAACCGAGACAGTTTTTGGCGATTGCGTGAATATTCCGGTATAAGAAGCCACAGCAAGAAAAAGAACTTTCCTACAGCCAACCACGAATCAGAAAGGCGTTTGTGTGTCCGCAAGCTTTTCACCCTCAAAACTGTCTTTGATGAGGTAGGACCAGGAGAACATCATTAAACTGAACTCACTCTCCTGTTTAATGGCTGTGATAAAACAAGACATTGCTCCTCGGGCCGAACGCCCAACTATAACTTCCTTGTGTCCTTTCAGTTCAGTGGTTCCTTTTTAAGAGTACAGAATTGGGGACCTGGTGACATGATGGCTCACTAGATAGAAGGTTCTTGCCAACACGGCAGATAAACCACATTGTGGAAGGAGGGATCAACTCTGCCATGATGTCTCCTGACCCTCCTGGCACTTGTGCACTGACACACAGGCATATATTCGTGCGTGCATATGATAATAAAGAAGAATAATGCAGAATTGGACAGCAGGAGAAATGGACTGCAGTGTTCAAGAGGTGGCAAGTTACTTTGTACTCAAAACTAAAGAGATTTGAGTATAACTCTCTCATTGATATGGAGGGAAGAAAGGAGATGAGAAGATAAATTTGGTCAGAGCTGAATGAGTTTTTATCACATTTAAACGGGAAGACATCACCCATACACACTCATTCTTACCTACTCCCTGTTTTCAAACTGTCAAGTTTCTCAAACTGAAGTCGATACTGAATTAATTACATATCTTGGTGAAAATGTGCATTCTGAGATTGGACTCCATTTACCAGAATGCATTTTTAACTACTTCCAGATGCTGCTGCTGCTGCAGGTTTTACATCTTTTGAATAGTTAAACTCTACACTGTAAGTCAAATAATGCCGTTAACACTTTAAATGCCATGCTATTTCACTCAGGGTGAAATATAAACTTGGCTTTCCTTAAAACATTTATGCAATCTGGATTTACTACCATTATCATCCAGTTTTCTTGTTCCGCAGTGGCATGGACTTTCCTGAAAGTAGTAGATTATGTGACCACTGAGGTTGCTGTCTTGTCTGTGGGGAATTCTCTTCCTTGGTGGGCTCTCTCTGGCTAGTTTCTTTCCAGCCATCATTCAGGTTTCATTAGAAATGATAGCTCATCTCCGAATCCCATACTTCTTTCGGAATAGACTATTTCGGCCCTCCTCTTCTGTGCAACAGTGAACACAGCATGGGGTCTGTATTGATCTTTAAAATATAAGCCCCACAAGAGCAGGAACCTACTCTACCCCAAGTTCCATATGCCAGCCCTTGCCCACATGGTCCAGCTAATTGGGACTTTGGTTCCCACTGTCATGTCACAGTCTCATGGAGCTGGAGCACCAGAGTTAATATGGATCAAATGCACACCTTCAGTTCTGGTGTTAAAGGGATGCCATTCGGTACTGCCATTTAGATTATACTGCCATATAAGCAGCCATGGGGGAACAGCACTCCAGGCAAAGAGTTTCTTTTTTTTTTTTTTTTAGTTGTGTGTGTGTGTGTTGTTTGTTTGTTTTGCTTTAGTTTTTTATTTTAGATTTACTCATTTTATTTTGTGTGTAACCTGCCTGCATACATAACTGTGCACCACGCACATGCAAAGAGTTTCTGACGTGGGGAATGGAGCTGCTCAGGTTAGAAGAAGGGAAGAAGAGAAAGGAAACTAGTGCGTGTGGTATCCAGAGAAGCAGAAGAATACCAGGAAGTGAGCTAGTGCCAGAGACATGTTTGATCTTGTAGAATCTGTAATTTTAGCCAAAAACTAGACAGCAATAATATGTAGAAGAGAAGATGGTGCTTTGACTAGAATAAGACGATGGAATGAAGGTAAGGAATTTATGGTGAATGCCCACGGTACACTGACATAATTTAGAATTCATTTTTAGTTCCTCCAGCCAAACCTCCAGCCACAGGCTTTTGACCTTGCTTACGTTATCTGATGAGTTCCTTCCTGTAAAGTAAGCCTCAAGACCTATAGGAAATGTGTTGTTTGTACCAATTAGTTCTGTCCTTGTGCCACCACTTTGCACAACCTTATGTGCTAAGTAGCATGACGTGCGAGGTACAAACTAAGAAGATACTTAATGACAGATTTTCTCAGTACCTGTGTTGTGTCTTCTGCAAATGTGTGGAGGTGGAGGGAGGTGGTGCCTTCAGCTTATCCCAGTCTGATTTCTCCAAGTCCTACAAGTATGTGTTATCATCAGCAATAGGAACTTCCTGTTGCTGGTTGCTACTGGCACGCGCTTTTAATCTCAGCACTTGGCGGCAGAAGCAGGCAAATCTCTGAATTCAAGGCCAGCCAGGTCTGTTGAGAAACCCTTCTTGTCTCCAAGCAAACAAAAGAGATTCCTGTCTAGTTCCAACTTTCAGCCAATATCAGTGGCAATGACCCTTGTGATTTGTCAATCCTGAGAGGTGCCTTTAGCCAGCAGCTCATTGGGAGATGGCCAGTCTCCAGCACTTTGATTTTAATAACTTATGTCTGGGAGATTCTTTTCCACCTCTACAAGTTGCCTTCACTGGGGCTTTCTGCCTGCTTTGCTTAATTCGCAGCTGCTTCTCCAAGTCTGTAAACTAGCATTATATAATCAAATCTCACGAAGGGTGAATTTTGTCTCTGAAGGCCCACTACCACCCATTTCTAGAAATTAAAAATTGGCCTTGGGACAACATCTAAGGAAATATTAAAATAAGACATGAGGACTATCAAATACAGCATGAAACGGTCTCATCACTTGTATCAGGTGCTATCAATTGCTTCCTGGCTCAGGGAGCTATGCTGGATGCAGCAGCATGAATAAATAAATAAATAAATAAATAAATAAATAAATAAATAAATAAATAGTCTCCCTTATTTAATACTGTAATCTTTAATCGTCAAGCTGCTCTGCTTTTTCACCCTAGGGTGATGCTTTTTCATCCTTAGTGCTGATGTCTATCTTTTTACTCCTTAAAGCCAGAAAGGGCAGGTTTTTATCCTGTGGAGGTGCCTTGAGGGGAAAGGGGAAGCAGGGCTGTGTTCTTACCTGCTAGGCCTGCAGTTCAAGCCAAATTCCTAGATCTAGCAGGCTCTGGGCCAGAAACATAGCCTTTACCTTTCTGTCAGCCAAACTTGGCTACTGAAAAAGCTTCAGGTGTAGGCGAAAAGTCTCTACTCCCAGTAAACTTTGTTGCAGGATAAAAACACACAGAGCATATTTTTGGGAAATGGTTGTCCAACATAGGACAAAAATATTTTCTCCTATACAGTTTTCTTATTTACTGTGTCCACGAACTGTAGTTCTCATTTCCTGCTGGTTTCCCCCTCAGTACTCCAGCTAGACAGAAGTCTTGCTATATCTGCCATTGGGTGTTCTGAATAGACCCTTTTTTCCCTCCCCCTTTGCTTCTTCGATATTTCTTTAGCACTTTATAAACCTGATTTAGTCACTAATCTAAATTCTTTTTATCTGTCACAACACTTGCCCCTTAAAGATCATATTCAGGCCAGGCGATGGTGGCGCACGCCTTTAATCCCAGCACTCGGGAGGCAGAGGCAGGCGGATCTCTGGGAGTTCGAGACCAGCCTGGTCTACAGAGCTAGTTCCAGGACAGGCTCCAAAGCCACAGAGAAACCCTGTCTCGAAAAACAAAAAAAAAAAAAAAAAAAAAAAATCATATTCAGTCATGGGGGTTCAGCAAAAACACTAAAGTTCCATCTCAGTCCTAAAATCCCTACACAATTAGCTTCTTTACTGTCAATAAAGTTCTTTAAGGCCTTTTGAAGTGGACATCACATACCACTTCTCTCTTGCCTATTTCTCTGAGCAATCCTTACTCTTCCTCTGTAGTCTTCAGTCACCATGAGACCTCAAATGTCAACAACCAAGTCAATCAGAATGGTTGACTTTGGACTACCTCCTGTTACACATTCAGCAAGTCCAGGAGGATGCTAGTGTAGGAGGTTCTTCTGTCTATGTGTTGCTTTCATTGGTTAAATAAAGAAACTGCTTTGGCATTTTGATAGGGCAGCAATTAGGTAGGTTGAGTAAATAGAATAGAATGTGGGAAGAAGGACAGGCAGACGCCATGGTTCTCCTGCCTGGACGCTGAATAGACTCATGCAGGTAAGCCACAGTCAAGTGGTGATACACGTTAGTGGAGATGGGTTAAACAATTATGTGAGAGTTAGCCAATAAGAGGCTAGAAATAATGGGACAGGCAGTGATTTAATTAATACAATTTCTGTGTGATTATTTCAGGGGTTAGGCTAGCCTTGTGGCGGGACATGGCCTGCTCCCTCATACTATAAGATACTAGTTGCCTTGCTCAGATTTCTCTGCTTCCAGGATGTTTATACCAATCTCGTACTTCCCTGTATCCCACAGTCTTGTGAGTTATGACAGAAGAAATAATTTCAAGCTTTGCTAAAATATCTTTTCTCAGGGTGGGGAGATGGATGCTAGCAGACATATAAAAGTCAGGTATAATGGCCTGTGCCTGCAACCCCAGAACTAGGTGGCTAGAGAGAAATTAATTCCTGGTCTCACTGTCCAGCCTGTCTTACAAAATTGTAACACTCAATTTTCAGTGAAAGCCCCTGTTCCAAAATGTAAAGTGGGGGGGGACTAGAGAGATGGCTCAACAGTTAAAAACACATGCTGTTCTTACAAAGGACCTAGATTCAATTCCAAACATGCACATATGACGGCTCACAACCACTTTTAACTCTAGTTGTGGGGGAATATGACACTTCTGGACTCTGTAGACACCTGCATTTCCATTCAGTCATAATCTGCATGCACACATACATGTATGTATTTACTTATTTTTACATACTAATCCCAGCAACCCCTCCCCTCCTCCTGCTCTTTCCCCTTCCCCCATCCCATCCCCCAATCCACTCTTCAGAGAAGTCCTCAGCTAGGTGATAGGACAGAATTAGTTGACTTCCCAGGGGAGACCTTAACATATACATATTTTTAAAAATAAAAATAATGTTTCAAAGCATGATAAACTAGGCTGGAGAGATGATAATGGAGTAAGAGTACTTGCTGTTCTTGCTGAGCCATAGGTTCAATTCCTAGTACCCACACTGACTCACAACCATCCAAAACTCCAGTTCCAGGGGATCTGATGCCCACTTCTGACCTATGTAATACCAGGCATACATGTACTGCACATTTATACATCAAGAAAAAGAACACCTATACACATAAAATAAGGTTATTTTAAAAAGCAGAAAGACAAGACACATTGTCAACCAACCTCTGTCCTTCACATATGCCTACACAAGTAAGCACAACCAGACACATGTACATTCCTACACCACATACATGCACACATAAAGAAGTCCTAATTCAATCAGTTCAGATATACAGTATTCCTTCATTGTTAAGTATTCTTGTGCTCAGCCATAAGGCCCCCATCAGCATGCTGTACTATGAATTTTCCCTCCCACTGTCTTAGAAATTGGACTTGAAGCATAGCCTTCATCACTTCTACATATTTTGCCCTCCTCCTTATTCTGTTATTCCCATGGGTTGGGTTGCAAAGTTTGGGATTCCCAGGAAGGAACCTTATGCCTTTTTCCCCATTATAGTTCCTTTATTGTATGGGCAATATCCTTTTGTGCTGACATAACCCACAGCGATGCCCCATACTATTGCTATCACAGCTTAATTATATTCTTGTCCCAAAAGTAGTACCTTCAAAAATTGTAATCTCTTCTCTAGACTGTTATCCATTTAGGGGAGGGGGATCCAGTAGCAGACTTCATGCATGAAATAAAGATGCTACCCAACATGGTATAAAGTAATACGGCCACCTTGGGATTTCTCACAAGGATGATCCACTGTCAACAAGCTCTGCTTGGGTTGCACGTCTTATCACTGTTTACAGGAAGCATGCAGCTCCCATAACAGAAATGAGACACAAAAACACAAAAAAAACATGGGGCAAGGGAGCCAGGCATGGCTCTCAGCAACAGCTCAAGTACCAATATCACCATGACCCATGTTGCCACCAAAGGCCACAAAGCAACATGGGGTGTGGCCACAGGGCCATACCAATCTAGGTGGCCTATTATATGTAGTAATAAGAGCGGCAGGGCTGCGTCCCCAGCACCCGGCCGCCGGCATGGCTAGCTTATGCCCCGAAATAATTACACGGAAACTGTATTCTTTTAAACACTGCCTGGCCCATTAGTTCCCGCCTCTTATTGGCTAGCCCTTAGATATTGATCTAACCCACTTCTAATATTCTGTGTAGCACCACGAGGTGGTAGCTTACCAGTAAGATCCTAACCTACATCTGTGTCGGGTAGGAGAATCATGGCGACTGCCTGACTCGGCTTTTTTTTCTCCCAGAATTCTGTTCTGTTTACTCCGCCTACCTAATTTTCTATCCTATTAAAGGGCCAAGGCAGTTTGTTTATTTAACCAATGAAATCAACACAAAAACAGAAGACTGCCACATCAGTTATGGATGCCAACCCAGAACCCAACTGTAGTAGCTCCATAGACCCATATATGGCCCTTGGCAGCAACCTGGGCCCAGATGTCATCCAGACCCCAGGTGGCAAGCAGGCCACCCACATTAGCCTTTCCACACAGCCTTTTCTTCTTCAGTTCTATCTCTTTCCATAGCCCATGGACAGTTCTATGTCTCTTTCCCATTTCTCCACCATTTATTTGTTCATCATAATGGTACCTACCCACCTGGCACACCAAGAAGTTGTGTGGGCATGGGGATGCCTTCCCAGGCTGGCCTGTGGGTGTCTGGTGCCGGTAGCAGCAGATGGGCCAGTGGATGCCTTCAGTCAGCCAAGACTGTAACCAATCTAAATATTTGAAAGAAGCTGAGATTTTTATATTCACAGGGTAAATAGAACAAAAGGTCAGTAGGACTAAGAAACTTCTCTCTGAGACTATCATAGATTTTTTTTTACCCATGGAATTTGGCTTTTGTGGACAGTTAAGAGATTAGAAATCTATGTTAGGACTGAACAAGGATTTCAAGAGGATGAGAAAAATTGCTGATTTAAAAAAAGTGTGTCCTGACTGTCACAATTTCTAACATTTATAACATTAGCAATGCACTTTATCTCTGTGTCCCTTGGCTTTTAAAAATTTGTTCCTTATATAAGAATATTTAGTGACAATACAATGATAAGATAATATCTAGCACACAGTAGATGTTATATGAGGCTAAGCTGTGTTGTTGTGGTAGACAGTAAGCATTAAAAAGAAACCCATCAGTCTGAACACTATATCCATAAAACACATTCTGATCTCGCTGATTTATTACTTACAGTTTTGATTAGCAGGAACATGCACATGAAAAAAACAAGATGTCAATTTCATTTACTATGAAGTATTTAACATGGAAATTTAAAATTTGAAGTGCCTCCTATACTTATGTCTTGTCCAAGTTTTTAGATAGTGTATAAGTCTTTGATATGGTATTCAGAATATAAAGTGATTTTAAATTGAAACTTCAACATGGTTATCCAGAATTACATGGTATCAACTTTTGGTGGTATTTATGAGGTGATGTGGGATTCCCCTCTGTATGCTGTGAATACCATTGGTTAATAAAGAAACTGGCTTAGCCTATTGCAAGGTAGGACTTAGTTAGTTGGAGGAAACTAAACTTAATGCTGGGAAAAAGGAGGCAGAGTCAGAGATAAGCCATGGAGCTACCAGAGATAGACGTGCTGAAACTTTGCTAGTAGGCAAACCTCATGGTGATGCCCAGATTAATGGGGATGTGATAAATTAACATGTAAGAGTTAGCAAATAAGAAGCTAGAGCTAATGGGCCAAGCACTGATGTAAATAATATAGTTTCTGTGTGATTATTTTGGGAGTCTGGGTGGCCGGAAACCAACAAGCAGCTCCTATAACAATGAGGTATAATTTCTTCTATCCATATTACATTGGATAGAGTTAAACTTTCTACACACTCACTCTGTCACCTGCCTGGCCTCTCAGAGAACTCTGAAGAAAATCATTGCTTAAATACTTAAATTCCGTGTGATGAATGTTCACTATGATGTGAGTTTCATCACCTGAAACCAGAGTGAAGCAAACAACTTTTTCCTAAGTTGGCATGGAAGAGTTTTTAAACGACAATGATTTTCAATTACTTTTGCCATAAGTTGAAGGAGAACCAGTGACCTAAAGGTGAACAAATTCTCCAAACAGCAGGGTTTCTCGCTTAGAGTGAAGCAATTTTCCTGATTCTAAAATGGTGATTTTTATTTCACTCAGTTACACTCTTCCTTATGCCTTTATATTATCTATGGTGGGTGTTTTGTGTCTGACATCTCCAGTACATCTGTATTTTCCCTTGAAATTTCTGCAAGCATTTAAGCACAAAATAATGGGAGAAAGAAAGGATGGATATTTGAGCTAATGGGTATGGAGTTACTCTAAGAAGGGAGTGCACTGATTACTCTGACTGATAGCTGGTAATGCAGTAAGTCCTCCATGACAGACTCTGCTTCAACCAGTATCGTGTGTTTGTGTAAGGTCTTCAGTAAGCCGATGGAAAAAGCACAGGCATAGGAAGGCTGCATAAGATAGTGTACTTAAGAGAGTCGAACACAAGTATAATTTTTGTATAGCCCTGGTTTTCATGGGAAAAAGAGTAATGTGGAGGGCAATATATTTTTTAACCATTTAAATAAGAAAAATTCTTACCCATAATTTTTAAACTTTACTTAACCTAATAACATTTGGGTGAAGCTCCAAGTCCTTGGAAATCAATCTGGAAGAAATCTGAGGCCTATAAAATGTGCTCATGTCAATGGGGAAAATTATTCATATAAAAGTTGAGATACAGAGAAGAAAGCTCAATGTGGGGAACTTGATACATGGAATAGAAAACAAACCCTGCAAGTGCTGACTCCCACTGTGGAGTTCGAATGATTTTCTTAGTTCAGTTTTTGTTTGCTTGCTGTTTTGTTTTTTTGTTTTGTTTTTGGGTTTTTTTTTTGTCATTAAACATTTCCTAGTGGCAACTTAGGGAGGAAAGGGTTTATTTCATTGTACAGTTACAGTCCATTATGAAGGAAGTTGAAGCAGAAGCTCAAGGAAGGAACCTAAACGAACAAACTGAAAGACCATGAAGACCATGGAGGAATGTGGCTTCCTGGGCTGCTCTCCAAGGCTTGCTCACTTTGCTTTCTTCCTTCCTTCCTTCCTTCCTTCCTTCCTTTCTTTCTTTCTTTCTTTCTTTCTTTCTTTCTTTCTTTTTTTTCCTTTCTTATACAGCATAAGACCACAGGTTGTAGGATGATACTTCTCAATAGACTGGGTCCTCCTATATTAATCCAGAAAATGCCCTACAGACTTGCCTGTAGGCAATCTGTTAGAGCAGAGGTTAATGCAGTTCTTCATGTTATGGTGACCCGCAACCAAAAAATAATTTTTGTTTCTACATTATAGCTATAATTTTGCTACTGTTAGAATCTTAATGTAAATATTTTTGGAGATAGAGGTTTGTCTTTAGGGCCATGGTCTACAGGTTGAGAACCACTGTGCTAGCAGTACTTTCTCTGTTGCGGGAGGTCCTTCTGATCCTCCAGCCTATAGCCGCTGAGATTCCAGCCCATTGGGGCGTGGTCTCTCTCCCTTTAAAAAAGTGGCCACTTCCCTCTCCTCTCTCTCTTCACTTCCAGCTCTGGTGACTAGACTCCCTTCCTGGTTGCGCAGAGGGCTGTTGTCTGGGAAGGTGATCTGTAAGTTTTTTCCCCTTTAAATAAATACCACCCTATTAATCATAATTCCAAACTGGTGTGGCATTGTTTGTGACTTACACCTTCATTTCTCAGTTGACGTTCCCTCTTCCTAATTTTGTGTAGATCTGTATCGATTTGACAAAAAAAAAAAAATGGACATTAATCATTCTCCAAGAGGTTCAAGCATATTCTAATATCCAGAGCCTGCTGAGATCACACACACACACACACACACACACACACACACACACACACACCACGGGGCAGTGTAACCAAAAGAACAACCTCTCTGATGCCAATAATAATGAAAATGATAAGTAGTTTTACGTGGCCATAAAGAGCACAGAGAAGATGCAGCAATATGGATGAAGCTCATGATTGCAATGGTGAAATCACAGGTTGAAAAGTCAAGAGAAGCAAAGAGTAACCTCTCCCCTAAAACCTCCAGAGGAAGAAGAGTACTGACAACATTTTTTTTCTCCGCTGCATCATTTTATTATGATAATTACAGAATTATTAGTTGGCTTTATGCGATTTATGTCTCACATCCTCTGCTAATTTATGGCTTCCCAGAGGGTAGTGGTCACAGTTGACATATCTTTGAACACTCCCACCCACGACAGCAGTTAGCACAGTTTTCTGTAATACCATGTCGTAAGATCTGCTGAGGGTAGCTGGAGACCCAGACAGCGTGTGCCTGAAGACGAGAGTGCCCAGTAGCCAGCACCATGAGAGAAACTCTTTCACCAAGGAAATTAGATCGACACCAGCTTTTATCCCAAGAACAAAAAGTCCTGGAGGCTGGAAAGAGGGCTGGAGACATAGCTCGGTGAGGAGGTACTGACAACATTTTAATTTCAGGCTTTGGGTCAGAACTGTGAAAGAATGGTTCTGTTGTTCCAAGCCACCCAAGTGATGGCAATTTATTTTAGTAGACTGTAAACTAACACATCTCTT
>NC_022010.1:80582075-80591185 GCF_000317375.1 Microtus ochrogaster
GTTGTTCCAAGCCACCCAAGTGATGGCAATTTATTTTAGTAGACTGTAAACTAACACATCTCTTGATGTTAGTCTTTAAAATGAGTTCCGGTGATTGTAAAATCAGCATTGGGGGAGTACCAACCCAAAACAACTCATTAATTTAGGAGAGCCAGAGGTGTTTTATCTTGGCTATATTCTGTATATTCTACACAAGAGAACTATTACATTCTTTCTTTGTCCTTGTAGTTGAGTACTTAAGAACAAACCTGAGACTTCACTATTCTAAGCATAGAGTCTTTCACTAAGCAATACTTCAGCAAATGTATGTATATATGTATATATGCACATATGTGTGTATATATGCATATATGTGGGTATATATGCATATATACATATGCACTCTGCTGAGTCCATTTGATTTTTTTTGTCTGTATATGTATTTAAGGCCGATCACTTGGGACTGAATAAACATCAGGGCACCCATTCCTAGAAAAAGTCAATTAATTTATAGCTAGAATCCACTAATAAGTGAGTACATACCATATTTATCTTTTTGGGTCTGGGTTACCTCACTCAGGATAGTGTTTTCTTTTTCCATCCATTTGCATGCAAAATTCAAGATGTCATTGTTTTTTTATTTTTTATCGCTGAATAGTCCTCTAATGCTTATATACTCCACAGTTTCTTTATCCATTCTTCCATTGAGGGGCATCTAGGTTGTTTCCAGGTTCTGGCTATTACAAATAATGCTGCTATGAATATAGTTGAACAAATACTTTTGTAGTATGATTGGGCATCTCTTGGGTATATTCCCAAGGGTTGTATTACTGGATCCTGAGGTAGGTTGATTTGTAGGAGTCATTTTAATTCAAGCTACTACAGTGCCTACTTGCCAAGGAGGCTGAAGGCTGTTTTTGCCCCTTCCTCACCTGTCTGCAAGTCAACTCTTTCCTTAGCACATCTGATGTAGGAGACCACAGATATTGGGGTCCAAAAGATGAGAAATATTCTAGCAGTAGTTGTAAAAAGGTGTTCCCAGGTTGTTCCTTGAGCAGCTGAGGAGAGGGCGCCTGAACTGGCCCTATCCTATAACCACACTGATGAATATCTTGCATATCACCATAGAACCTTCATCTAGCGATGGATGGAGATAGAGACAGAGACCCACATTGGAGCACTGGATTGAGCTTCCAAGGTCCACATGAGGAGCAGGAGAGAGAACATGAGCAAGGAAGTCAGGACCACGAGGGGTGCACCCACCCACTGTGACGGTGGGACTGATCTAATGGGAACTCATCAAGGCCAGCTGGAATGGGACTGATGGAGCATGTGATCAAACTGGACTCTCTAAACGTGGCTGATAAGAAGAACTGACTGAGAAGCCAAGGACAATGGCACTGGGTTTTGATTCTACTGCATGTACTGGCTTTGTGGAAACCTAGTCTGTTTGGATGTTCACCTTCCTAGACCTGGATGGAGGGGGAAGGACCTTGAACTTCCCACTGGGCAGGGAACCCTGACTGCTCTTTGGACTGGAGAGGGAGGGGGAGGGGGAATGGAGGAAGTGGGAGGGAAATGGGAGGAGGGCAGGAGGTGAAAATTTCTAGTAATAATAATAATAATAAAGAAAAAAGAAAACAGCCACAAAAAGTCAATTAAACCCCGCTTAGTAGCCATTAATTAATTGTCTGTGGTTCTGTACCTAAGGGTGGGGTCTTTTGAGATTTACCCTATCATCATTGGTATTGTATTGTGGTCTTGTTTAGGTGACCATGATTTTGAGACTTCTTAGGTGCAGCTTCTCTGTCACATATGGAAAACATTATCCTACTGCAGATGTCCTGGTCATCTGGCTCTTACAAAATTCTGCCCACTCTTGTATGATGTTCTTGAAGCCTTGGGCACAGGAGTTGCACTGAGGATGTATCATTTGTGGTTGGGCATCTCACAGTCCATTGTTCTCTGAATTTTGACCATCTGTAGATTTCCATATACTGCATAGAAGAAGCTTTTTTGATGAAGGTTAAAACCTACATTTGTCCATGGGTCTAAGGATAAATTTTTTAAAAGGAGTCAGAAATTAAAGTAGTTTAAGAAAATGGCAGAAGAAGTTCTACATTAAAATCCAAAGTTTTAAAACTGATATATCTGTGTGTTTCTGCATGATGCATGAGAACATGTATGCAGGTACCCGCAGAGTCTAAACGAGGGCCGCAGATTCTCTGGTGTTGGTGTTACAGGCAGTTGTAAGCTGCAGAGCATGGGTGCAGGGACCCTAACTTGAGTCTTCCACTACAGCAATATGCAATTTTAAATGCTGAGTCATTTCGACAGCCAACAAGAATATTGGAGAGCAACCAATGGTAACATAAAGTAACTGTATAAGTGCATCCTTATAGAAATGATTGATTAAATAAATCAGGAGATAAAGGAAAGATCTTGCCTTCTTAAAAATTTCCAAATAATTTATAGTCTCCTTTCTTCAAAAAGTAATGCTTAATCTTTTGTGCTTGAATGTGGGCTAGACTTAGTTACATACTTTCAGATAATAGAATATCAAAAAAGGAACAGTGGAGAAATCTTCCAAACTATACATTAGCCACATGATCAAGGTTTTAACATTGTCATACTTGGACTTGATGAACCCTTCATATGAAGTTGTGAGAAATGCATTCTGTCTTTGAGATGCTCTTTCCTAAATGCCTTCAGTGTTTCTAATCATGTTATAACATGCAGGACTAAACTGAGGGAGATTCTATGAAATTCCTGTCCAGTACACTTAAAACTCATCAAGATTTTGTGTGGAAAGTGAAGAAAGACTTACAGCTGCCAATGACGGAAGACTAGGCACAGAGAAAGGCTATGAAAGAGCATCCTGGAATGCATCCCAGATAACAGGATAACACTTAAATCTTACAATTCAGTTAGTGGTATTATATACATATTAAATTCTTTATCTTGTTAAATAAGGATGTAGAAATACTAGCATTAGAAGTTGAACAAAGGGCATATGAGAACCATGGACTGTTGTGAAAACTTTTCTTTAAAAATTATTGTAAATTAATTAGTATACATTTTCATTTATACTATTACCTCTGCTAAAATATTAATGTCTACTTATTTTGTGGAGAAACTATAATCTTGCATTACAAATGTTGTATTTGTCTACTTTTTATTTTTCCTAGAAGAAAAAAATACAGTACTTGCTATCCATTTTCCCCCAATGATATTCAGACCTTACTCAAGCTTTAGATAATGTTTAAATGAAAAACTATAATAATATTTTAATGCTGTAGTTAATCAAAATTTTCTGTCTCTTCTGGTGGAATTAAATGCAATGGATTTCTGAGCTTCTATTAACCCTTTGAGTTTATAAGGCTGTCTCTCAGTTATCTGGTGGCAGAGTGTTCAGAGAAATTTAGAGGAACTGTTACAAGTACCTAATTAATCCTTACAATGTTGAGATAATCTGATTCATTAAAAGAACAATGTGTGCCTGGCACTGGACTAGAAATTTTTAATTACCATTTTGTACTTTGCCGATAACTTGATCTTCAGTGGTGAAAAAATAGAAGAAAGAAAAGTGACTCTCTAGGTTACATACTAAAAACTTTAAAACACAGACTTGAATGAAAGATAGAGAATAACAGATAAATATCCAGGACTGTAAGAATTAAATTTTTAACATTTTGAGATCATATTTCCCAGATTATTGATTCTAAAAATAATTGCAATAGGAATTCCTCATTTTATCTGTATAACACTTACGTTAATTAGCAAATACAAATTTTTGTGAGGATAAATTATTTAAGCAATCAAGCAACTTAAATCTGACTTTTTAAAAAGAATTAAGTCTTTTGCTCTTACCATCCACATATTTTCATTCTAACGAGAAGTTTTATATTTTCCAAGATTTGTATTAGGACATGTTAACCATCAAACAGCTTACTCTTTAAGGAGCAGGTAACGAGCCCTAAGATGCTGCACTTCATGTTGAATGCTAAAGGTTAATTTTCTGCAGAGTTTCTACTCTTACTTAGAATTAATATTGTAGGTGTAAGTTTACTTATATCAAAACTTCTTTTGAAATCTTTGCAGAGATAAGTAGACTTGCAGCTATTTCTGCATGCCTCTATTCATGAATACCTTGTAAACTAACTCTCATTTGGGAAGCTAGAATTTCCTAGGTCTAAAAGATTGAATTATTTCACAAGGTTTACCATTTTACCCAACTCAATATTCTATTAGTTACATTGTGCATTTGATCTAAAATAAAAAAGTTGTTTGACAGAGAAAGCTCAAAACTTCTCTTTAGTGGGATGAGGTAGAAAAAGATCTAAGAATAGGTCTAATATAAAAGGATTCTGGAGGATGGAAGTGAGGCACATATTTCTGTGAAGTTAGCACTACTTATTAAATGACAGGCATCCCTGCAGTATTCAGGTTTGTATTTTTCCTTACTTTTCCTAGTGCATATTATTGGGAATAAATTTCTCACTCCTTAAAATTAATACTTGTCCAGAGTAGGAGAATATATGTTAATTATATATGGGCATATGTATGTATGCATCAGTAGTGTGAAATTGTTTCAATATTCAGCCTGAGAATTTTGTTTTATTTTGTTTTGAAAGAATGTCTCTATAGCTGAGGCAGGCTTTGATCTTGAACTTCTGATCCTCTAGCCTCAATCTTCCAAATATTGAGATTTCAGGCATGTGCATGTGCATGTGCATAGGTGGATTTTCTGTATAATTGTGTTTAGTTTCTTAATCTTCCTAAGGGCTCTGTTGGTTACTCACAGTGGCTAACAATTAGTTTTTAGCGGATATAAAAGGACAGTGGAACGATTTAACCCCAAGCATTAAACATTCAGCCTTGGGCATCAGGCAAAATGGTTATTTCAAATAGATGGAAAGGAAATGAGGAAATCTCTGTCAACAGTCAGGGAAGAAGATCTGGAAGATGCTTCAAGATGAAAGCGTGACTATAGAACAAGCAGCCTAGACTTCATAACACAATACCACAAAGAAGAGATCTACACAGAGAAAGACTCTCAGAACTGTAATAAAATTTCCTACTGATTACTCAATATAATGCAGTTCAATATGTGCATTTGGAAAAAAAAACTGTTTCAAGTTTTGAAAGAACCATCCTAAGGAATTAAAGGGAACAGTGCTTAATATTCATACAGAGCCAGTAAAAAGTACCTATTCTTTATAGCCAGATAAGAAAACTTGTCTTTTTTGTAGCACGTGATAGCTTTCTCAGAAAATCCTTTTCTCTGCACCCAGGAATAGTTAGGCTTAGAATACTTATTTTTCTGGAACTACCTAATAAGTTACAACTTTAAGACCCTAAACTATCTTTCTTTGTATAACTTACATGCATACAAGTACAAAAGTTAGAAATATTTATGGAAATATGAAAATAGTTACTCAAGCAGGAAAATCCATGAGGTCTGATACTCAATTATGTCACGAAGCAAGAACACACAACTGAGGAGACTATCATTCAAAACCTACCTACAACTGACACAGGTGTAGGAATTAGCAGAATCGAGGATTTCAAGGCAGTTAGGATGCTTAAATTCCATATATCTCAAAAGTTAAGTAAAAATATTGAAGAAAAAGAGACGCATCATATTTATAGAAATGAAAGCTACAATGTCTGAAATGAACATTTACAATGTGGAAAAAGAGCAGCAAAAATATCTAAAACTTAAAAACATGGAAAAGAAACCCAAAGCATGATGAATAAATAGGCAAATTGCTAAACGTAACTTCATAAAAATTTGTCTTATTTGAAAAAATATTCGTAAAAGAAGAAAATGGTAAGAAGGTCTGGAACAATGCCTGTGTTTTATATATGTTTGGGAAGAAGAAACCTTAATCATAAAAGCACCCAGCCAAAATACAGGAGCTCAGCCTAATGGTGAGGACAAGGGATAGCTGGCAGGCTGCAACTACCCAGGCCCAGAACCAGAGTCATGGATTGACCCACTCCAGTATCCACCCCATCTGTGATATACTTGAGCATATAAAGGGGGTAGTCCTGCAGACCCAAAGCTGCAGGATTTCAATGATAAGGGAAACAGCAGGATAGCCAAGAGGAGTTCCAGTGAGGGCTCAGCTTCAATGGTGTATCAGAAACCAGAGACTTCCACTGTCCCTTTGCAAGGGACACTTACTTGCAAGTAGATAAATGGACAGCAGAGTTTACTATGTGACTCACTATGTCATACCACTGCTTCCGTAATGTTCCCCCATTTTCTTTATTCTTTTTCCTCTTAAATTTTATGGGGGGAGGGGTTATTGCAAGGGCAGAGAGTGGATACGTAGGGATGGGAATGAGTGGGATCAAGATACATGATGTGAAGGATATAAAAAATAAATAAAAAGTTTAAAATAAATAAGATGAAAGAAATGTAAAACCTATGCCCGAGTAACAAAATTATGGAGCCCCTAAAGCTTCCAATTCAAGTAACACCTTTTGTCTATCATTACTACAGTAAAAGGTAGGTAGGGGAAGCAAAGCAAATCATTATTAAGATCTTCAGGTCAATTTTCCTGAACCAGGACAGTTACAGCTTAAGGTTCAGCAAATCATATCAGGAATTACATGCAACAAAGCCTACTTTTGACGTATGAATCATATTTTGCATGTGCTAGCTTTATATATTTCCAGTAATAAAATAATATTTTCATACAAAAATACCCAGTGAAACTGGCCTGTGGTCAAGCCTTTTGGGCATTTCTTGATTGATGATTGATAAAGGAGGGCCCAGTTCACCGTGAGTGGTGCCACTATGATGGGGCTGCCTGTCACGGGTTCTACAAAAAAGGAGCCTGAGCACAAGCCACTAGGAACAAGCCAGTAAGCAGCACCCTTCCATGCCCTCTGCATTAATTCCTGACTCTGAGTCTCTGTCTTGATTTTCTGTCCTGACTTCGCTGGGTAATGGACTACAAACTATTGGATAAAATAAACCCTAATGATGGAGTAGGGTCATCTTTCTATCTGTTGTTTCATTGGTTAAGTAATAAAGAAACTGCTTGGCCTCTGATAGGGTAGAATTTAGATAGGTGGAGTAAACAGAACAGAATGCTGGGAGAAAGAAGCTGAGTAAAGGAGTCGCTATGATTCTCCCACTCCAGACAGACGCAGGTTAAGATCTTTCCTGGTAAGCCAGCTCGTGGAGCTACACAGATTATTAGAAATGGGCTAGTCCAGGTGTGAGAGTTAGCCGAGAAAAGGCTAGATATAATGGGCCAAGCGGTGTTTAAAACAATACAGTTTCCGTGTAATTATTTCAGATAAAGCTATCCATGTGGGCAGCCAGGTGGCGGGACACAGCCCACCTCTCATACTACAACACCCTTTCATCCTCAAGTTGTTTTGGTTCATTCATATTGTATAATAGCAGTAAAAAACACTAACACCCCTATCTAGTATAAAGAACTCCCAAAATGTGGTAGTTCGGAGCTTACTCAAACTAATACTACAGTACAGAATATTAATCATGAAATAGAAATGCATATGGTATACATGGGCTACAATAGCAAGATACCTGATATAAATAAGAGAAGGAAATATTTGAAATAACAGATTGATAGTTTATTCTAAATTATTATGGTTAGTATTGATTGTCAACAAGCATAACCAGGAAGACACAGTTCTGCATACATCTGTGAGGTCATGTCTGAGAGGTTTATATTTATGGTGAAAGGTACAGAAATCCAGGATGTTGTGCAGAGAAACCAAGTAGTCGTCTACTGAACTTTATTCCAAGCCCTTGAAATCTGTTTCTTATCACAGACAACTTCCTCTGTGTCTCTCTCCTTCCTGACAGACTTGAGACAAACACCTTTGCTCGGCCAGGGACCTTCTAATGTGATCTTTAGTCCTGCTTTAGGTCTACAGCAAAATAAATTATACAAACTGTTGTGCGATATTTTGATCTCATTCTGACAATAAAGTTTCCTTTGAATCAGAGGACAGAGCTAGCTACTAGCTCACCAAAATTAACCATAGAGGTTTTGGAGGATTGAGGATAGATACAAAGGCAGGAAGTAGTAGAGCTTGGTTTAGAGATTGTCTTGGTACTTTTGGATGGAGAAATGACATCCACAAACTGTTTGCCTTAGATAATTTGCCATCAATAACTGTGACTAGTTAACAGTTTTATCTCTCAGTTACTCTTAAATTCATCCACATTTCTCCAACTCTAATGTCAATTATCCAGTTCTGATTTTTATCAGTGTGGCTTTATTTATAATACTGCAATAGCCTTCTGTTCGTTTCCAACATTCATTCTATTTATGCAATCTCGAGTCTATTCTTACTCTCTAGCAATGTCAAAAGTAGAAAAATAAAATCAATACAATAATTTCTTAAGATCCTTTAGTAGCTTTTCCCTTTTCTTAAAGTCCAAATTTTTCAAATGGTTTAAAAACAAAAGACCTCCCTGAGTATGAATGATTCTATAGTTTCAACCAAATCCTTTGCCAACTTCACTCTCTTTTTAATTAAATAGTTTTGGTTTTGTTGAATATTGGTTGTCTGATCCATGATGACTCAAATGAGACTCAGTTTTCCCTCAGTTATGTTTAAAATTATTTTCAAATAAATGAATACAATTCTTTTAATATTCTAATTTTAACAATATCTCTTTGACACCTGCCAACGACTAAAGTAGGTCACATGATACCTTACAATTGCTTTATATTATACTTGCTATACATGTAATTATTTATTTTATATCTGTTTCCTATGATACATTATAAATGCCACAGTGGCCGAAATCAAGTCAGTTTAGTTGTTGCGCTTAAACAAAGTCAGGTCTTTAGTGAATGCAGACAGAAAGAGAGGGGAGTGGGGGGAGAAGAATAGTTAACAGAAGGAAGGGGAGAAAGACAGATAGAAAGAAAGGGATATGGGGGGAAGGGAAGAAGGAAAGAAAGAATAATACTCTAGCATCTGTTCTGTGATTATTAAAAATTTCCCCCTGAAATGAAACAATTTCCCCCTTAAGCCCAGGTTTATTCTTGATTTTAAAGTATTAGAGTTCTAACAATACACTGTGACTGTGTAGATAATCTACCATCAAAATGTCTAACAATACACTGTGA
>NC_022010.1:80591516-80601779 GCF_000317375.1 Microtus ochrogaster
TGTGTAGATAATCTACCATCAAAATGTCTAACAATACACTGTGACTGTGTAGATAATCTACCATCAAAATGTCTTTTCTCATCATTCTTTTCATTTTTCTTCACAACTGCCTCTTCTCACCTCTAATCACTTGAAATCCCTCATAGAAAGTATTAATTCCTTTTTAAAAACAAGTGATGAATGCACATCATTTATTTCATGAAAAAGAGTCCCACTTTTCATTCTTTGACCAGCTGTGTGGATTATGGTACCTACTTGTTAATTACTAAACTGCTGTCCCTTAGGAGATGAGAGAGAATACACAGTACTAATAAGGACTGTGGGCTTAAACCAGAATAATTGGGTACGCTCTTATCCTCGTATTTCGGAAAACTAAGCAAAATGGCATTAAGAAAGACAGATATCACTGGGGACTAACCTTTTCTCTCTCACATTTATAAAAAGAAGTCATCAAATGTCTTTAAAATTGTTATGTACTTTTGAAATAGCTCATTTCGTCTGGGATAATGTAGCAAATACTAGGACAAGGGAATCATCTGCAAGCTATTTGATATCTGTGATTGACTGTCCCTGACTAACTGAAGGCAGAATAAATGAAATTAACTCTACAGGAGTGATAGGTGCCAAATGTCTTGATATAGATTGGAAAGAATCCAAATACAAGCCAGACATTGCATCCTAAAATCAAGCAGAATCAGCAGAATTACTTCCACATAGATTTATTTCCCCTGAAAAGGAAGATAGAAGGGAAATTAATACAATGCTATGGATAACAAGTAGGAGGACAGGCTGGAGAGAAGGCCCAATGACTAAAAGCACCATTGCTCCTGCTGAGGACCAAGTTCGATTCATAGCCTGATAACCATTCATGACTCCAGTTCCAGGGCATCCAACACCATTTCTGACATGCTTGGACACCTTGGATATTTTTAAAAAGTAGATATTAAGAAGGAAAGTGTGTCATCCACAAACTAACCACACATCATTAGGCTGGTATTGCCCCTCTTTATTCAAGTTTTTTGAATCTATAAAAAAAGAATGCATTTTACAGTTGATCAGTGAATTACATTTAAGTGAATTAAATTTTTTTCTACTGATTGTACTAGTTAGGGTTCTCTAGAATAATCTCTCTCTCTCTCTCTCTCTCTCTCTCTCTCTCTCTCTCTCTCTCTATATATATGTGTGTGTGTGTGTGTGTGTGTGTGTGTGTGTGTGTGTGTGTGTGTGTGTATGTAAGGCCCATCTATATAAAGCCGATTTATAAAAATAAATTACAGTCTGTGGTCCCGCTAAGCTAATAATATCTGCCTATGTATAGAAGGTCCATGAATCCAATAATTGTTCAGTCTATGATGCTGGATGTTTTAGCTAGTCTTCAGCATACACTGAAATAACAAAGAAGTAAGCTCTAATGCCAGAGAAGGAAATGAATGACTTGCAAGAGATTGGAAGCTCCCTTCTTCCGTGTACTTTATATTCACTTCTAGGAGAATTAGACTCAAATTAGAAATGGGATTTTCCACCTCAAAAGATCTGGCTCGAAGGTGTGAATTATCTGTATTCTGTCAATCATATTTTAAATAAACGCTGATTGGCCAGGTCAACAAGACAAAATGTAGAGGCAGGGCAATGAGAACAGGAGAATTCAGGGAAGGAGAAAGCCATTCCTCCCATTCCTGCCCAGACTACCGAAAGGCAAGATGTAACCTACCTGGCTGAGAAAGGTACTGAGCCATGTGGCTAAAGTAGATAAGAACAATGGGTTAATATAAGCTACAGAGTTAACAAGAAAGCCTGAGCTAATGGGCCAATCAGTTTTATAACTTATGGAGATCTCTGTGTGATTTTCTTTGGGACTTGCAGGCTGTGGGGTACCAGGCAGGACAGAAACTGCAGCAAACAGGCCCTTCATGTTACATGTCTTTGCATTTCTAATGATCCGATTAAGCAAAAAGTTCCTCACAGGTGTGTCCAGCCAATTTTTGGGTTTTAGTTAATTTCAGATGTAGTCAAGCTGACAACAAAGAATAAGCCATCACACATATAGTATTGCTCCTTATAATCACTTGTACTATAGATCTATGACAGCGGTATCTGCATATAAAGACATCCTGGTAGCTTGAGCTTATTGCCACATTTTTCTTTTCTCTTCTTTAATTGATTGTATTGAACTGTACAGTTTTCTCTGTTCCCCTTGGTTCCTCTCCCCTCCCCTTCAGCCTTTTCCCATGGTCCCTATACTCCCAATTTACTCAGGAGATCTTGTTTTGTTCTCCTTCCCATGTAGATTAGATCCATGCATGTCTCTCTTAGGGTCCTCTTTGTTGTCTACGTTTTCTGGGATTGTGAATTGTAGGCTGGTTTTCTTTGCTTTATGTCTAAAAGCCACTTATGAGTGAGTGCATAAGATATTTGTCCTTCTGGGACTGAGTTACCTCACTCAATATGATGTTTTCTAGCTCCACCCATTTGCTTGCAAATTTCAAGGTGTAATTTTTTTCCTGCTGTGTAGTACTCCATTATGTAAATGCATCACATTTTCCTTATCCATTCTTTGGTCAAGGGGCATTTAGATTGTTTCCAGGTTCTGTCTATGACATACAATACTGCTTTAAACATAGTTGAGCATATGTCCTTGTGGCATGATTGAGCATCCTTTGCATGTATACCCAAAAGTGGTATTACTGGGTCTTAAGGAAGGTTGCTCCCTAATTTTATGAGAAATTGATAGACTGATATCCAAAAGGGTTATACCAATTTGCACTTTCATAAGCAATGCAGGAGTGTTCCTTTTATCCCACAACCTCTCCAGCATAAGTTGTCATCAGTGTTTTTGATCTTGGCCATTCCTATTGGTGTAAGATGGAATCTCAGAGTTGTTTTGATTTGCATTGCCATATTTTTCAATGCATGTTAAAATTGACCATTTTATTTTTACATTTGGAAAAAATTTATGTATAATTTATAGCCTGAAAAACTTACATTGTAGAGATATTTGATGGCGATTTATAACTTGTAAGCCTTCAAGAATAGTAGAAATCCAAAAAGGGACAACAGGTTCTGCTTAGATTAGCAAAGACCATGTAGTCTGTAGGAGGGGCGAGGCATTCAAGAGTAATAGATACTTGAAGAATGGAAGTTGGAGAAGACGCGAGATAGAGTAAGAGGAGGAAGATAAGAGCTATGAGAAATACAAGTACAATTTTTTCTTTATGTGGTCACTCTACACACACATGCTTGTGCATACATAAAAAGTATACTGGTCGAATGGGAATAATTTAAAAAGAGTGATGTGGAATTTTGATCCCTCTCACCAGTGGTTCAGAGGTGGAGGGGCAATGGAGGAGTCACAACGAGTTTCTCAGGAAGCAGACTCCAGAACTAGCATTGAAGTGCAGACATGGTTTAATGTGTATGCTTACTGGCATATATACATATATATACACACACATTATCCAATCAGCTAAGGTTACTGTCCAATGAGTTCAAATAGCATGCAACCCACATTGTGTTTGGGTGCATGAAGGGGGCAGTATGTCCAGGCAGTGTGTGCAGACAAAGGGCAGGACACAGGCAATCCCCTGGGCTTTGACATCAAATTAGAGAGTCTCCAATTAGCTGGGACTCCACTAAGAGTCATGTGGTGTTTCAGAGACTCAGGTCCATGGAGGTGATGGTGCTTCTTACATTCCCTGTCTTTTAGAGACACCATCTGAACAGAGACTGACCCCACAGAGGGAGACAAAGGGAAAGAACGGGAAAGGCTAAGAGTGATGGCTTTTTAAAAAAATACAAATATAATTTTGTCCTATTTAAAGATGACAGGAATATCTATTGAAGTCAGGCATGAAAACGTCAAGGGCTTAAAGATTCTTTTTCTTTCTTAACTGAGGACTTACTTTTATAAAGTTTACATTGAGTGATAACATAATTAGTTGAGTTGGAAAATGCCAAATAAAAATGAAAAAACCTAGCACATCATGCTACATATGAATGTCTTATTACAAAATTTTTATAGATTCTTCTCATCAAGGAATGAGTGTCAGAGTTTTTCCCCCTGAATAATGAAGGCTATCAAATCAGGGCCACCAAAATTAAAAAAAAAAATGCTCAGTGATATTCATAAATTGTAGAGGAAGGAAGAAGAGCCTTATTAATGTAACAATGACATACAGCTCCCCTAATCTTTAATGAACAGAAGACAAGAACTAATCATAAAGACACCTCTACTTTATCTTCTCACAAACAATTCTTAGAACACAGCACATTATTTTGTAAATCATCATTAATAAAAAGTCACTTTTAGTAAGTTATGTTGTAACTGAGAAATTATTTACCCCAATAAAACCTTGATTGCTTGTTTATTTTTCCACAGCTCAGATTAGAAAGATTATTAACATATTTCTTCTTGGGTGAATGCAGAAAACTTCAAAGCTATTCAGAGGAAGAAAGAAGAGGAGAAAGCAATTTATGAGATTCAGCACTGATCATATGTCTCATTAAGAGTCTTTGTTCAGGGTACATGACATTCAATAGGAGTGTAGTACATCTTTCTGTATAACCCTAACATCCCTTCCTTGGGTTTCAGGCATGACTTTTTCAACATGTAGTGATTAATTTCAGGGTTTTTTTTTTAACTGGTTATTGGTTTGCTAGTCATGACACCTCACCAGTGATGAATCTGATCCCTGACCTCAGTTTATTTTCTGCTTCTTAAAAGAAGAGACTCACCCTGTACAGGTATCACTTCACAATCAAGACATAAAGTTGGGATGTTGCACGTGGCATTCCTCTTGTGGAAAAGTAGCATTCTAATGAAGCTCACACACACTTTCAGTTATTTTTGAAGTGATGTTTATGGCAATTATTATCACAAATTCTTCTTGACTTCACAGTGAAATTTGGAATTATTTTTTGACTTGGCAGGCTAGCAGAAAAGGACTAGGTTGACATTTGGTCAACTTTTATAGCTTATACTTGACATTTTTGGAAACCAATTTAGATATTTGAATTCCTTACCATATTTATCTGAGTCTTTTAGATTTGTTAAACTAATTTGGCAACAGATCTATTCTTTACTCTGTAACTTTGGAGTTTGGAAGAGCATTGTTTTTGGACAGTACTGAATAAGACTATTGATTAGACTCTGAATTCTGTATCTATAGCACAGCCCTTAATTGGCAAATTCTGCTTTTGACAATTGAAAACAAAAGCTTAACTGAAAGATTACACACACATACACACACACACACACACACACACACACACACACACACACACAAATCAATTAATTGACCTAAAGCTTGCAGTGTTTATACAAGTACAAGGTTGAATGTTGTAGACAGATGTCACTAATCAGACAGTACTAAAGGTTCCTTTGGTTCTCAGATGACTCCTGTTTAAAGGACTGGATCTCAAACACATTTCACTACTACATTCATTTTAGAATACATTGATGATGCTTGGATTTAAAGACCGCTAACAATTCAGTTGCAATTTTCTCAGTAATTTAAAAGAGCTTTGTGATTTTTGCTATTGAAATGAGGGAAGAAATATACCAGCGCTGTCACAAATCTTTCATAACCTGGCACCCTGCCCCCCTCTCAATCCACAGATCTTTTATTAAATTCCACTCTGGAGGAAATATGAATAGTCATTGAAATGGTTTCTCTGCCAGGATTTGAAAGCTGATCCACTGAAAAATGTTCCCAGTGTATGTTAAGTGAACACCAGACTCCCTGGCAATAAGAAGACTAATATGAGACTATGACACAGTTAAATTTAGAAGCAGGATTAAAAGGAGTGCCTAGGTTCTTCATTCCAAGGTCATTCACAGACACATGCTCAAACTCCTATGCAATTTCCATCCCAGTGAGGTACTATCTACTTATGAGGTAGTCTCTAATCAATATAGCATGTGAAGATTTTTGAAGATATATAAAAGACATGTTTATTAAGTATTTTCTATATTCCTGAAATTGTGCAAGATGCATTCATCCGTGTCTAATGAAAACAATAACATTATGAATTATAGTACTGGCTAATTTACAGACAGGTATTAGGGAAAATGCAGTGGGCTAAGTAATTTCAATTTCTTGGTTTGCTTTTGAGCTTTGCAAATGAAGAAATCAATGCTTACAGAGCTTCAGTAACTCATCAAACATAGCTGCTGCTTTTTACTAAATGGCAGAATGAAATTCATAGTTCAGGGTTTTATTTACTTTGCTTTGCTTTGTTTTACTTATTTGTCTCAAAAGCCAATAAAATAATATGTGCAAAAGTTTTGACATCAGACTGTGACTTAATTTTATTAAGATTTATCTTATTTTTAATGTGTATTGATGTTTGTGTGCATATATGAGCACTGTGTAAGTGCCTGGTGCCCTTGGAAGTTGGAAGAAGGCTTTGGATTCCACATAATGGAACTATAGATATTTGTGAGCCACCAGTGGGTACTGGGAACTGGAATCTATTCTCTGTAAAAGCAACAATTGCTCTTAATTATTGAGCCATCTCTTCAGCTCTCTGTGACTGTGTATCAATGCCCTTGTTTGTGAACTGCAGATAGGATAGTAACCTTGTCAATATCAATACTGATGCATTGTGAGAATAAAATATGTGAATACATAAAATTTTGTATAATTCCTGGTACACACACACATGACACATCACATACTGTCAATAAATATTAGCTTTTAGTATTCTTATCTATTTACAGAAAAGTTTAGGCTTGGTATGGTTGGACACCATTGTAATTCCAGGAGTAGAGAAAATTCCAGGGATGTCATGCATTCAGACACAGACTGCTCTACACAGCAAGAGCCTATTTTAACAAATATATAGGTTTCTGCATTTTAAAATAGAGGGATATTTTCTTTACATTTTAATTTTAATTGTGCTTTCTTCAGCATTTAAAAATTACTAAAAGTACTTTACTTTCTTCCTATTAAGTAGCTCAAAACAGCTAACTTTTCAAATATCCAAAAGTTTTTCAAATATTAGTGCAAAATATTACTTAATTTTATATCTCTGGAAACTCAATCATAAAATCATGTCTCAGGTGAGGCCATGTCTGAAGCACTATTGACATAATGCTTCTCTTTTATCTTTGAAACACTACTTTTTTCAGAATGTTCATCATCCCATGGAAGGTGAAAAATTAGCCATGAAGCTGTGCAGCTCATGGGTCCATTCGTACAGGTGCTGTTCAGCGTTACTGATGTTACTGTAGTTTTCTCAAATCCCCAAAATCTGTCATGCATCTTTCTCTTGATTTCATATTATTTGCAATGGGCTGGGAAAGATGTTCCCGTGCTTGAGACTGCAGTCTTTTCTAATTTTATTGTTTGTATACCATGTTTTTTAAATTTTGTTTTTATTAAAATCATTTCCATATAACATATTTTGATAATGTTATTTCCCTCCCTAACTTCTACCAGATCCCACCCAAGTCCTTACCCACCCAGCTTCATGTTCTCTATGTATGTATTTTTGTCTGTCTGTCTATCTCTGTGTCTCTTTCTCTCTCCAAAACAAAAGAAAAACATAAAACTCAAACCACAAAACACCAGTGAGATAAACTGTACCAAAGCAAAAGCACAAAAGGAATTATAGAATTCATTCAGGTTGGACAACTATTCTTGGGCACAGGACTTGCCTTGGAATGTGATCGATATACCCAGTTTTACTGCACTATACAAACAGATTTTCCTTTCTGAGCAAGTACCAATCAAAAACAACTTACTGGTTCTAGTTGGACTTGGAGTTCTCTTCCGTTTCTCAGTGCTGGGATTATGTCTGGTATGAACTTATGTCTTATGTGTTCTGTCACAGCCTCTGTGAGTTCATACTTTATTAGTCAAGCTGTGTCTATGTCTTAGCGTTTTCATTGAAGAGACACCATGATAACAGCAACTCATAAAACTTTTAAATAATTGAAAAACATTTCATTTGGGTGGCCTTCATTTTCAGAGGTGGAGTGCAGGCAGACATAGTACTGGAGAAGTAGCTGAGTGTCACACATCTTGGTTTGCAGGCAAGAGGAAGTGGTCTGTCTCACTGTGCATGACTTGAGCATATATGAGACCTCAAAGTCTGTCTCCACGGAGACACACTTCTTCCAAAATGGCCACATCTCCCATTAGTGCCACTCCCTTTGGGGGCCGTTTTTTTTTTTTTTCAAACCGTCAGTCTACAAGGTGATGTTTCTTTTAAGCTGTCCACTACTTCTGCCTCTTAGTCTTTTTGCTTTCTTTGCCTCATATTTGTCATATATCCCAAACCCTTGAGGGGAAGGATTTGATAAGGACATCTTATCTGATGTACAGTTTGTAGAACTAGACAAAACATACACTGTCAGGACATCTGTCATTATAATGTCTGAGTTCCAACAATGTAGTAGGAGCTGCGGGTTGTATTCCTGCCACCCTGCTCCCAGCTGCCTGGCTAGCTTATGCCCCAAAATAACAACACACAAACTGTATTCTTTTAAACACTGCCTGGCCCATTATATCTAGCCTCTTCTAGGCTAATTCTCACATATTAATTTAGCCCATTTCTAATAATCTGTGTAGCATGGCTAGGTGCACTTACCGGGAAAGATTCAGCATGTCTGACCTGGTGGCTTGCTTCATCGCATCTGGCTCTGAGAGGAGCTGCATGACGTCTGAGCTCACTTCCTCTTCCTCCCAGCATTCTGTTCTGTTTACTCCGCCTATCTAAATTCTGCCCTATCAGATGGGCCAAGGCAGTTTCTTTATTAGCCAATGACCTTCCTCCATCACAAGTCCTTTAGAAAATATTCTTTTTCAGACTCTTTGAAGGTTGAGCTTTGTCTGAGTTTGAGATACTTACCGTCTTAAGTTCTTTTTCTTTACCCAGCATCTGTTCCTCAGTAGGCTATATTGTTTGTCAGTATCTGATTTGCTGAAGTGTATTTGTAAAGATATTACCTAGTCTTTTGAAATGCCACTTTCAACAGCAGCTTACTATTAGAAGGCTTTGAAAGTGCAAAGAAAGGTCACCAAGGCATTCTGGTTGTAGCTGGCTCTTAAGTCAGCTTCTATCACTCTTCTTTCACAACCAGGAACAGTGGCCTGCTTGAGTTACATTTTAGTGATGATTGTCTTTCATATAAGGCAGCATTAAATGATCTGTTCAGTCAATAATAGTCACTTTCAAATATGGTACTGTGGAAATGTCTACTGCTATTCATAGAATATATCTTATCTCAGCCACATACTCAGATTTTTATTTTCTGGTTTCTTTTTCCTTTTGATCTAAGACAACAGTAAATGATCTGTTCAATCAATAATATTTACTTTCAAAATGATACTTGGTACTGTGGACATATATATCATTATTCATAGAATATATCTTATCTCAGCCACATATTCAGATTTTATTTTTTTTGTTTCATCTTCCTTTGGTAGGTCTGTATTACTGGATTTGGTCTACATAATTGTGAATAGAAGTGACATGAGTCACACTGGGACTAGAACATTTAGCTGTCAGATGTAGACCTTCATGAACTGTCTTTGCTGATGCCACTGTGATTGACAGCTTTCCTGACTGGCTGTCCTGGCTATCAACCTGGTAACTAAAATCAGTTAAAAGCAAAATCCTCAGCTGATCTGGCCTAACATGCAGAACAAACAAAATAGTAAACATTTTGTTAGACCTAATAACTCTAGACTTATTTATTACCAGAGCAGAAGCAATCCTGTGTCAATTGATACATGCAAGAATTACAATTGAGGGCTAACTAGATGGCTCGGTGGGTAAACGTGTCTGTTGCAAAAACTGAGAACCTAAGTTCATTCATGGAAACCACATGGTGAAAAGAGAGAACCAACTCTAACAAGTTGTCTTCTGACCTCACACACCACTAACATAAATGAGTAAAAAGAGCATTACACATTAAAATTTGTGATTATCAAAGAGAAAACTAGTAAAGGCTAGATGACATTACCAAATAGTGGTTCCCCAACTCCTAGTTCTTGAGGGTCAAACTTGGAACCTTACATGTGCTAATTAAGTGAGTCACAGCACCAATGCTCTGGATAGCTGATGACTGTGATGTTAATTTCTGTTTCATAGAAATAAACATGGGTCTTTGAAGTGAATCCATGTTTTACAAATTCAATATCTGATTAGGCACTGTGAATCTAATACTTACAATGAATGTCTAGTATCTTAAATTTTATGCTATGACATAATGTGACTGTCATTAGTAAAATTTCTTAGAGTAGAGAAATAGAGTAA
>NC_022010.1:80601879-80605318 GCF_000317375.1 Microtus ochrogaster
TAAAAACTTATATTACAAAATTAAAATAAAAATAAAACATAGCAAAAAGAATCTTGATTCAGCTGTACAATATTGTTTCTCTGATAAAATGTCAAGTTTTGGCTTCATTCTTTGGTTTGACCAGAATTGTACTCCATTTTCTGTAATATCCCAACTCAGCACTATCATAGACCCACCTGATCTAGTCCCGGTGCCACATCCGGTGTGCCAGTCTACTTTAGAGATTTCTGTCTCCACCACATTCAACCTCTGGCCTATTTCAGTATACAGTTACCCTCCATGCTGGCTATAATCTCTCTACCCAGCTAGATCTACCCGCACACACTGGGCTTGGGGAAAGATGCACATCTTGCACACCCTCGGATTACCTAATTTCATTCAACCTAAATCATTTTCAAACTCGACTCAGGCCCACTCGTGCATGCTTTCTTCTGCCTAACCTGCTCTGTTTGAATTAGATAAAGAACTAACAAAAAAAGTTTACACGCCAAAATCTCATCACAAAAATATAAACAGCACAAAAGACTAAGCATTGTCTCCTACAAAACCAAATGCTTCTGTCCAAATGCTGCAAATGAGAAGTACTGAGATGAACCCCAGGATGTAGAATTTTACAGAACAATCATAGATTTCATCAAAGAATTCAAGGAGTTTCAAAAGATATAAAATAACAGCTCAATTAAATTAAAGGAGAGAAAACTTAGGAAGAATTTTGCATTTGCTCAAGTGGTGTCCAAAGTAAATAAATAAATAAATAAATAAATAAATAAATAAATAAATAAATAAATAAATAAATAACAAGTAAACAAAAGGCTCATAAAAGTGGCAAAGATAATCCAGGATTTGAAAAAGGAATTCAATAAAGTGGTAAAAACATGAAAAAAGACTGAGGCTGAAATAAAGATGAATTGAAAAAAAAACCACATTATCCCAACTAGAAAACTGCAAGGAACGTCTAACAGGTAGAATGAACCAGAAAGAAAACAGAATACCAGGAATCAAAGATGAAGAAGAGTACCTAGACCAGATAAGGAAGGAATAGCAAATATATACAGACATATAGGAAATGTGGGACATTGCGAAAAGACCAATTCATCAAGTTATAGGCATAGAAGAGGGAGATTAATCCACAGTCACTGACAGAGACCAGTTCTCCAAAGAGATCATAGAAGAAACCTTCCCCAGTCTAAGAAAATGCATCCATTTAGACACTAAGCATACAGAAAAACAAATAGGCAAGACCAGAAAAGAATATCCCCATAGCATATCATAGTAAAACACTAAGTGTATAGCACAAAGAAAATGTATTGAAAGCTGTAAGAAAAATTAAGTCATAATAGGAAAAACCCATCTAACAGATTATTTCTCAATGAGAACTTTGAAAGCCAGAAGAACCTGGAGCAATGCACTCCAAATCATAAAAAACACCTAAAGTCATATAACCACCCAAACTCCCCACCGTAGTATAAGGAGAAAGAAAAGTTTTTCACTATATACACAGCTTATAAATATTATAACCAACAACCAAATATAAAGAAAATACAGGAAGCAATATTTTGGGCTGAAAAGAGGGATGAGAATAGTGAAGAGACTGGGGAATGAAAACCAAAACCATAATCATTAAAACACAAAGTACCACTGAGAACCCACTCTCATGGGCACTGCTCCCCCTTAAACAGTAAGCTAAAACAAAGTGTTTCCTTTGTAAAGTTGTTTCTGGTCTTGGTATTTTATTATACGAACAGAAAAGCAACTGATACAAGTCTATAATGGTGGGAACAGCATGGTAGGTGGTAGCCAGAGCAGGAAGCTGGCTGATTGCTCTCCAAAATAAGAAAGAGAGTGTGAACTGGAAGTGAGTCAAGGCTATAAATGGAATGCTCCCAGCCCCTACTGACATAGTTCCTCTACCAAGCCTCTACATTCTACAAGTTCCATAGCTTCCTCAAACAGTGAACTAGGCCAAATGCTCAGTTACCTGAGATTATAAAGCACATTTCTTATTTAAATCACCATATTATAATGGGTTTCATAAATTATAATAAGTCATAACACAGAATATACTATAAAACAAAATACTTTTGGTTGTGAAGAAATAAGATTATTCCATATTGGATAATTAGACCAAGGTCAGCAATAAATTCATTTTAAAATTTAAATAAACTACCAAAATTTATTTCTTTGATTAAAAGACTGATCGTGATTTCTTTAGAATATACATTCAACTTTGATTAAGTCTTCTGTTTTGATGTACAGATTAAAAAATGACTATTTGGTTTTTAAAGAGTAATTTAATTATAAACTGGAGGCCAGAAGATTGCATGCGAGTATCTAAAGATGTCATTCAGCTATGGTCTAGCATAGGTTTGTGTGTGGGGGTACACTCACATGCACCTATGTGCGTGTGTGTCTCTGTCCATCCATCCATGTGTGTGTGTGTGTATATATATATATATATATATGTAAGCACAATGCTATGGCACTCATGAAGATGTCATAAGGCAACCTTTAGGTAGCAGTCTTCACTGTTTCACCTTGTGTGAGTGAGACAAGTCTACCCCCACCCCACGTGAAGGAGGCTAGCAAGCTAAGGAGGCTAGCAAGCTAAGGATCTGCTTTGGGCTCTGGCTCAGTTTACGTCCTAGGCCTACTGGGATTATAGGTGATTTGCAGTACCTTGTCTGCTTTGCTCTTATGTTGGTTCTAGAAATCTGAACTGAGGCTGACAGATTTTCATGGCAAGTGGATTGTTACCCACTGAACTCTTCCCTACCCGAAGGCAGGTTTCTAAAGCTCTGCACCATAAAGTCAAATAAAATACCAGTTCATAGCTACACATTGTTGTAATTGACAAAGCAAAACTGTAGTGTTAGTATTTCTGCAATTTCTTCCTATGCACATTTAAAAGCATATGTTAAGTTCAATCTCTAAAATGACACCTAATATATTTTTATCGATTATCTAGGATTGTGAAAAGTTATAGCCATATAAATAATGCAAAAGTGTGTAAAGTAAAAACTTTACCACATTTTAAGTAGGATCAAACTGATTTTTATTTTATTTATATAGCATGTCAAATATGACAAAATAAACCAATGAGAAAGGAGCAAGGCTATTAGCTATTAGATTTTCCCTTAGATGGTCTATAATAATGAGAATCTGATTATACATAATAACTTCAATTTGCTGACACTGGAGCAATTTTTTGACAGTTTGTAATAAATTTTTAGCATGGAAAAGGCAAAAAACATTAATTAATCCAAAGCAAAAGAGTAAAAATTAAATTATAAGAGATAAGAACAGACCTTAAGATTTCTGTCCGGTGCTCCAATGTGGGTCTCTGTCTCTGTCTCCTTTCATCGCTTGATGAAGGTTAATATTCAGGAGGATGCCTATATGTTTTTCTTTGGGTTCTCCTTCTTATTTAGCTTCTCTAGAA
>NC_022010.1:80605876-80608346 GCF_000317375.1 Microtus ochrogaster
CAGGCATACTAATCAATTATCCTTTAAAATTTACATTTGAAGAGATATTAGGATTTATATTAAGATAAGAAGAAACAATTCAGATCTTCTATTTCATTGTAAGATTATAGTGGTTAATATTAATGTGAGTATTTCAAAATAGCTAGAAGGGAGTATTTTAAATGTTCTCACAAGGAAGAAATGGTAGACTTTAAGGTAGTGACTATGCATAAAGGCCTAGTTTGAATATTTTTAGAATATACATATATAAAAATATCACTCTATACCCACCCCATCTATATATCATATATCATATATCTATCTATCTATCTATCTATCTATCTATCTATCTATCTATCTATCTATCTATCTATCTATCATCTATCTATCTCTTATGTATATATATATATAATTTATGAATATATACGTAATTATGTCAGCTAAAAAAATTAAAGGATAAAAAGAGTTTACCTTCCATACTCCTCACCTAAAGTAAAAAACTTCAATATCAACAAAAATAAAACAATTAGCTTAAATACCATGCTGACTGATGTGTATGTAATATTTTCTATAAATCTAAACTATTCTACCACACAATTCCAAATTTGAGAAGAGAAGTTATCCAGCTTTAGAAGAAATGATGGTAGAGGAATTTTTAATATTTAGCATAATACTCAGTACCCAGTAGAAACAACTAATTAGGCTTATGTTTTAAATTCTGAAAATTGGACTATGATATTCCATAGAAACCTAATTCGGCATTCTTAATTTTAAGTTATATTTTCTCAAGTGAGGAGTCAAAAACCTATAAGAAGTTGATGTTCAGTTAGCTTAGATTGCCTCCATTGCCTTTTCCATGACAGTCAAGAAAAAAATGTTCGTGATCATTTGAGTCTCACTACTTTATAATTTATCAAAAATGATATTTTCTAATTACTACTAATTACATAGAGAAATTGTATTTAGATGCTCTATGTGGGAAACACCATATAATGTAACAAAATTGATGCCTTTTACAATTGTTAACAATATAGCAATATGCCACAGCAAAATGCATTTTAATTCATACACAGTGTTCATATAAATGGTGAGGATATGTTAGTAAAGCATATTTCATTACTGGTTTTCTTCTTATTCTTACTTCATACTGACAAAAAAATATCTGGAATTTGGCTTTCCAGGGAAATTTGCTATGGATTAAATAGTTAAGGAGGAAGGGACAATAAAATAGAGATAAACTAAAAGAGCAATCATGTTCCATACAGAAAATCTATCTGACAAGAGTAGAGTAGAAAGATGAAATGTAAAACTCAATAATATGTGAAGAATTTTCCATTGCCATCATGCATAAAATTAGAGCAATAAAGTCAAAGCATTATTAGTGACGAGGAAACTGGATTTTCAATGCAACTGACGAGATGATGTGAAGGTAATTGGTCATGAGAATGTTTAGCATTAGCAATTCATTGGCTATTGAGAAAATTGCTTTACCATAATTAAATTATAGAAAACCATTGTTTTATTACAGAATATTACTGTGTGGCAAATTAAAGAAAACATAACTATTTCAAACAGGATAGGCTATTACTTCCTAACAATAGCATTAAAATGAGAATCTCCTCATTGCTCAATCACTGACATTGACACATACCAGTCTCAATAAATGCTTTTTAAAAATTAGTTGTTTATGGCTGCATGGGTGTTTGACCTACGTGCATGTATATGCTATGTATATGTGCAGGACTGGCAGAAGCCAGCAGAGGGGATCATATTCCCTGAGACTGGGTTTACAGACAGTTGTGAGTGGTCCTGGAAATTGAACCCATGTCTTACAACAATTAGTCTTACAAAAGACTAGTTAGTACTTCTAAGTGCTGAGACATCTCTCTAGTTCCTATTCAGGAAACAATTGTTAATGAGTAAAAGAATTCACATATGATATGTCCGAAACTCTAGAAAAATCCAAAGTATTATTTTGTTTATGAAGATCATAATGTGAGTATAAACTGGGAGCAATGTTTTGGCAGTGAAATCACTGGCTTCTCTTCTAGAGCACCTGAGTTCAATGCCAGCATCTGGATGGCAGGTCACAAGCATCTGTAATCCCCGTCCCAGGAGTTCTCGTGCCCTCTTCTAGACTTTGATTGTATTGCATACATATGGTACGCAGATATAAGTGAGGACCAAACACCCATGCACAAAATAAATAATGTTTAAAATCAGAATTAATATATTAATTAAACACAAAAATTATTGAAGCATATATAATGTGAAATAAATTGCATGCACACAACAAAAACAGAAGTCTGTACTATAAATTTAATGTATTGCAAACTATTAGCTAATTATTACTGAACATAAATTACAAAAGGAGCCAACGCTATTTGTAAATTATTTTACATGTGATGTGGGAATGATTTCTTATTAATAAAGAAACTGTCTAGGCCCATTTCATAGGCCAACCCTTAGGTAGGCGGAGAAAACAGAACAG
>NC_022010.1:80608656-80615596 GCF_000317375.1 Microtus ochrogaster
AGAGGCTGGAACTAATGGGTCAGGCAGTGATTAAAAGAATACAGTTTCCGTGTAATTATTTCAGGGCATAAGCTAAGCTAGCCATGTGGGCGGCAGGGTGCTGGGGACGCAGCCCCGCCGCTCTTAATTCAACATACATGGAAATGGTTTCAGTTGCTGACTCACTTTTAGAAACTGCACACATATCATGTGCCTTCACATTCTTCTACAAGAGTTGGAAATTTTTAAATACTCACTAAACTCTATAGAAACTTTAAAATACAGAACAACTTTTTATTATTGAATTACCATTTGAGAAGTTTAATGTTTAGGATTTTCATCAAGGTCTCCAAATGAGAGGCTTGAGGTATCCTTTTTTTTGACAATGTTAATATTGTTTTTCTCTGTGCTCGAAGAGGTCCTATAAAAAGCTTGGAAGGGTAAAAACTCAGAAAAGGACTAGCGCTACTTCTTCAGAAGTGGGTATAGGAAGCCGAAATATAATGGCACAATCATATTCTTCTGTCCTTGAACAATTGGTGTTTGTATGCTTATTGTGTGGCTTTGTGCACGTAAGCATTCGCTGAAAGACTCAGTTTCTTATCCTCTTTCAGCCACCCGACTTCTTGCCAATTGTCAGCAGTATGGGACTTTGCAGTGACTATTATAGAGGAAATTAATGACAGTGGTATTTGGGCCATTTAGAATGAATCAATGGAGAAATTCAGAGACGTTTAGTTAGCATAATTATTTCCTCCCAAGTTTTTATGTTGTAAGGACTTACTAGTTCATTCTTTCTTCTGCCTTTAGAGCTGTAGAAAACATATAGATGACGTGTTAAGAAAAAGAAAATAGATATAAAATATTCTTTTTCATTTGTGTATTTCTTTCATTCATTAAGACAATATGTCAGTATGCCTGGTTGAGAGATAAAATACATTAGAAACTATAATCTAGGACAGCCATTTGACCTTTGAATTTAATTACGCAATAACTGAACTGAATTTATATCTTGTCTAAATATTTTCTATGTTCACATCAGTTAACTGACTATACTTTAAAAACCTTTTTAGTTAAAGTAAATATCATAAACTTTTAAGTTGCATAGGTGGAACATAGCATACCCACATGCTAAATAAAACTTTGGAATATATTTTATGGCAGAAAATACAATCCACATTATTTTAAGGAAAATTATAGATGTTTGAGAAAATATACAAAAACAAGATAACCTGCTATGCTTGACATTAAATGTTTCCCAGTTAAAGAAGAAACAGAAAAAGGAACAGTGCATCATTCTGTATATTACTAGGATGGAACTGGTGAATCTTCATTAAAGGGCAAGATCAGACTCTTAAAGAGAATTATCATCTAAAGTAAAGTAAAGTACTACTTAGGTACAAGGAAAGGGGCTTTAAAACACAAGAGCAGGCATAGATAGGGCAGGAAGTGCACACATTAGAAATAATCTCAGGGCTAAAAATAGGCACTTTCCTGAAGCAAATTCAGAATTAATCAAAAGAGTGACATCTAATTACAGGAAAGTCGTGAGTTAATAAATATAGAGGTCTAAGAAAAATAAGAAAATTAACATTTAATCTGAAAGGGTTAAAGTTTGCCACGATTATCTTAGAAATGGAAATGGAAATGTTCTTTCCTGGCTATAATAAATCAAGTCTAAGGTCCAAAGCTGTTAAGGACCCAGGACAAAGGCAGCTCTCTAAGACCACTGGATTTTTCCCTCGTACCACTTGTCCAGACTCGAAATAATCCAGCCTAACTCCTTCATTCCCCAGCTGAGGAAACTGGTGAGCAGAGATATTATGACTTTTTCAATAACACTGCTAATAAGCAGTGAACTTCAGCCAAGACTCGGAGTCTGCCCATGCCTGACATGGGCAGTCTGTATAGCAGGGGAGTGTGTAGAAGGAAACACTCAGAAAAGTTTGAGTGGCTGCTTTCATATTAAGAATGTGACTCATTAAGTAGGATCAAAACCCCTTGCCATTGTCCTTGGCTTCTCAGCAACCCTCATTGTCCGCCATGTTCAGAGAGTCCAGTTTTATCCAATGCTTTTTCAGTCTCTGTCCAGGGAGCCTAGCCAGTTTGGATGTTCACCTCCCAAGATATGGACGGAGGGGGGAGGACCTAAGACTTACCACAGGGCAGGGAACCCTGACTGCTCTTTGGCTGGAGAGGGAGGGGGAGAAGGGTGGGAGGAGGGGAGAAGGGTGGGAGGAGGGGGAGAAGGGTGGGAGGCTGGGAGGAGGCAGAAACTTGTTTTTTTTTCTTCCTTTTCTCAATAAAAAATAAAATAAAATAAGAAAAAAAAAGAATGTGACTCATAGTTGAGGTTTATGGGTGGAGCAGTAGGTTTCTGTGTTTGTGTAAAGGCAGGACCATGGCTTTTCTAAACAGCTACACTTGACTCAATTGTTTCAGTGCAAAAGGATCCCTTCTAATTCTTCTGTTTCTATTTTGAAATAATCAGAAGAAAGATGTCCTAATTCTGCTGTTTCTGCTTTTAAATAACCAGAAGAACATTGTTCAGATCCAAAGTGCTTTACAGATGGTTGTCTGCTTATCAAGCAACATTCAGTCTTCAGTCTTCATGTTTTTTTAAAAAGTATTTTTGAAATTTATTTCTTCTTTTGTTCTCTTTAACATGAAAGTTTTTGTTCAGATACTTGAGGACCCTTTCTTACTTGTTATGTAGTGTATCTGTTTCTTTGTGTGTTTCTATTGGTAATTAGTGTTCCTAAAATGACCATTTCTTTATTTTAGTTGATAATTAAGAACCAAGTATACACATTGAACTATTCCTCAGATGTAATGAAAAGTAATTTGTGTTACTCTTAGAGAATATTTTACTATTCATGAGAGAATAATATAAAGAAGTAAAGAAAGGTCATTTTTTAAGTGATAGTTTAAGATGAAGGGGCTTTTAAAATAACCTAGGCAAATCACATAAATAGTATACTGAATTAAAGGAGGAACAATGATTATATATTTGAAAGTGGTGTATTGTTTTCTTTCGTTTTTAAACTGTGACCTAACTAGGATACATTACAGGAATTGAGAGTGCAGACAATGTTCTCTAGTTCAGTGCCACACTCTGGATTAACAGTGGGAACAATTCTTAGATTTTTAACAATTTCTGTTTTTCCCTTTCTGCAAAGTTTGGACTGTGCTGTTGGACAACATCAGTCACACCTACAGACATATCAGTGTTTGCTGATGCAGGTCCCTAAAGAGCCTACAGGGTAAATCCCTGCCCTGGCTTCCTATCTCCTCCCACTGTCAACACTGGATTCAATCTGAGAAGCTTTCAGCTTTGACTCCACTTTCAAGGAATGCATATACAAGTTGAGAGAGTGTGGAAGGAAACAGGATCCAGACCTCTCTCTCATCAACCTGCCCAGCTTAAGCTGCTGTTGTAATTAAATTTAGGACACTTTACCTTAGACACAGATTTCCCTAAAAGGGAATCCTATACCATCTTAATCAGGTTTTAATAGACTGTGTGTGTGTGTGTGTGTGTGTGTGTAACAGTGCTGAGGATGAAGGTTAGTGTGTTTAACATGTTGAGTTGAATCCTCAGTCCATAGATCAGCAAACAGACAAAATGTTGAACAAAATATCACTATTTCTCCATGAATCTTTCTTTTCCTTTCCTTTTCTTTTTTCCCTTCCCTTCTTTTCTTTTCTTTTCTTTTCTTTTCTTTTCTTTTCTTTTCTTTTCATTATTCTTTCTACTTCGCTGTGGGTTTTTGAAAAAGGAGTTCCCTATTGAAATGAACCAAGATATTGGCAAAGATGCTTCCCTTCATTTTAAACGAGATTCCATTTCTATACTGGACTAAGCTACTTCTACATGCAGCCTATAACAATTTGGATCTGATCTAGAGCAAACAAGCTCTCTATGAAATATCACACATAGTTAATATATTTCCACAGAGAATCACAAATGTAACAGAAATTAACACTTACAAAAAATCCTTTCTTTCCTTAGTGAAAGTTCAGGTAAAATACAGCTATATAATTATGAAAGGATAGTAGAGTTTTTATTTGGCAAAATACTATGCTCTTTTTGTTTTTGTTGTTATGCCCACATTTTAGTGATGCCATTCTATTCACTACTTAGACTCTGCCTGCTTGTGAGAGAGCATTCTTTGCAAGTGGGGTATGATAATCTAAAAAGTCAAAGGCTAGGTTTATAATTCAGTGGTTAAGAGCAGTGATTTCTCTTTAAGAAGACACAGGCTACATTCCAAGAACTATAGTAGTTCACAGTATTTCATAACTCGAGTCTCAAGTGATTCATGGTTGTGCATATAGATACACTTGTAGGAAAAATATCCATACATGTAAAAATAGAGAAATTAATTACAAAATTAAAAATAAAACAAAGCACTTTATTTGAATATTGTGGTACCCATTTGTAGTCTCTATTATTTGTATGACTAGAGTTGAAGGATCAGTAGCTGGAGCTCAGCATGGACAACATAGCAAGACCCTACCTCTAAACAGGGAAAAAAAACATTGATATAATTTTCCCTGAAATGTTTCCATGACTTTCTGTTTTTTCTTATGTTTTGGCTATTGTTATCTATCTTGTATTGTGAAATATTACTTAAAGATGTGTTACATTTATTTATGCTATGGAACACTTTTTTAATGATGCAAAGATGTGTTGCATTCTTTTCTGTTGTTTTGGTTCAACTCTGTGAGGCTGTGTTACCTGTCTAAAAGACCTGATAATCTAATAAAAAGCTGAATGGGCATAGCAAGGCAGGAGAAAGGGTAGGTGGGACTGACAGGCGAAGAGAATAAATTGAAGGAGAAAAAGGAGGACTAAGGAGAAGGAGCACGAAAAGGAAGAGACCATCAGGGATCAGCCACCTAGTTCCATAGCAAGCCACAGAGTAAGAAGTAAAAAAACATATATGGAATAGAGAAAGATAAATGTCAAGAAGCAAAAGATAGATAGGATAATTTAAGTTAAGAAAAACTGGCTAGAAAGAAGTCAAACTAAGGCTGGGACTATAAAAACGAATAAGCAAGTCTCTGTGTGATTCATTTGTGAGCTGGGTGCTGGGCCCCTCCTGGAAAAAGGAATTCAAGGTAGCAAAGTTGTAAAATGGAGAAGGCTGCTGAGCTCCTAAGGTCCAGTTGAAAGGCAGAAGGAGGGAGAAGATGAGCAGGAAGTGAGGACCGCGAGGGGTTGGTCCACCATCTGAGGGAGTGTTCCTGTTCTAATGGGAGCTCACCAAATACAGCTGGACTGGGTCTGAATGAGCATGTGATCAAACCGGACTCTCTGATTGTGGCTGACAATGGGGGCTGACTGAGAGCCATTGATAAAGGCACTGGGACTTGTTTTTACGGCATGTACTGGCTATTTGGAACCCTAGTCTATATGGATGCACAGCTCCCTAGGCCTGGATGTGGGGGGGGGGGGTCTGGGACTTCCCATAGGGCAGGATTCCCTGCCCTCTCTCAAGCAGGGAGAGAGAGGTAGGAGGGGGTATGGGGGAGTGGGAGGGGATTGGGATGAGGGAAGTAAGTGTAAATATTTGAATGGAAAAATAAAAATAATAATAAAAAATGGAGAAGGATGCAGGCAGAGGAGAAATATTCCCAGCTCCCCACCCCATTGACCAGAGGTTTAACAACCACTGTCAACATCATACAAGTTTATTATTTACTGAGCCCATTTTTCTTCCTGTTATTACTTATTGAGGAATATTTGAAAAGTCCTTGAGACTTTTGAAACATCTGCCTTAGCACAAACTATAAATGGACATTGTCTTGTATTCTAATTTATGTCAATCAATGTCAACCAGCTATCTCCTGACACTCTACCTCCCTCATCACAAGGGATTTTAAAAAACACACTTTGCTCTCCCTAGGTGGGCTTAATATTTTATTTTAGACCCTACCACACAGTTTTAATAAACTCTTTGATCTAACTCTTTGCAAGCATGCCATTCTCGTCTCTAAACCTAGCTGTCTGTCCCTCCCATTTCCCTCACATCTGCTTATGAAGCTGTTTTAGTGTTGCTACACTCTTGATTCTGTAATCTCTTTTCTATTTTCTGTGCTGCTGTTTCAGGCCTACCTTAATTGTTTTCTGAGATATAAAGCTACACTCCCTATGGATTGTCATGAGTTATACACTTCTTATATCATAGACTCTCTCTGGCTTAATCTACTTAGCAGAGCTTTGATCAGGCCATTGCCTCTCTCAAGTAGTCTCAGTAAGTTTGCATTTCTCAGAAGATGAAGCTCAAGCATCTTTTTCAGAGGATTAATATAGCCTGTGAACAAGAGTCATCCCAATGATTCTATTCTTTTTTTTTTTTTTTTTTGGTTTTTCGAGACAGGATTTCTCTGTAGCTTTGGTGCCTGTCCTGGAACTAGCTCTTGTAGACCAGGCTGGCCTCGAACTCCCAGAGATCCGCCTGCCTCTGCCTCCCGAGTGCTGGGATTAAAGGCGTGCGCCACCACCGCCTGGCCCAATGATTCTATTCTTACTCCACACTACCACATTTATCAATACCAAGGTCCTAAACATTCCACAGTTTGCTGCTCCTGTTTATTTGCCAAATCTTGTCTTTGTATGAAGCTCAACATTTGTCTTTGATTTAACTGGGTTCCTTCAAATCCAGTACCATAACCTGTAGAGTTTGATACATGGTGGTACAGACTAATACTTTGAAAACTTAAAATTCTGCATGATATCACATCAGAATCAGTATCAACAGGAGAATCAGATCTTGAATATTGAGGAGCCCTTAAAACACACACACACATGCACAAACACACGCACACACACAAACAAACACACACATGTTGTAATAGGACTGCTAGTTAGTTTCTGGCTGCTTCGACCCAAAATAATCACACAGAAGCCATATTATTCAAATCACTGTTTGGCCCATTTGCTCTAGCTTCTTAT
>NC_022010.1:80615840-80616958 GCF_000317375.1 Microtus ochrogaster
CACACACACACACACACACACACACACACACACACACACACCATGAAATATCATTTATTACAGAAGGCATGAAGATTTTCCTTGACAGAGGACCAGTCCAAGTGATGATAAAGAAGTTTTATTATAAAGATCTTAAAAATATATTGGGAAAAATAGATAAAGCATCTTGTTGGAGGTCAGGAAACCTGCCTGCTAGCCTCAGCTTAACCTCTCATAGCTTGAGGTTTTTGTAATGATTTTTATGGCCTTCTATTGGTATTGTATAAAATTAGCACTTAAGGCTCAATGCCTGCTAGTCTCTTCTAGAATTAAAATTTTGTACCTATAAAGAAATAATGGGTTCCTCTCAGGTTTTGGGCAATTAGTGGCATAAAAAGGTTGTACTTAAAGAAGATAAAAAAGAAATCAAAAGATTTTTAAAAATCACTGAAAATATTAAATCGTAGAAGCTTTATTATTTCATGTAAGTAAAAACAGTTAATTTATGTAGAGATCTACAATCATATAAATAAAATTGTAGTCCTCATTTTGATCAGTCATTCATTTACTTTGTTAATGATAGCACTTTTTTATACAGAACCATTATTGTCTTTGAGGAGGTCAGGAGTGTTATACAGACCCACACTCAAACCGAGTCATACAAATGAGATTCTATCTTTGATTTTTAAATACCTTAAGGCAAATAGCACAGTCTTTTTCTGGCTCAAATAGATCCAATTACCTCTAATGACCCTGTTACAATTTATTGAATATCTATGATGCAGGTGTTTTACTTAAGTCTAAAGTTGAAGTTTTATAACATTTTGTGAGAATTTAGGAGCCAAATGAACAAAAATTATTAACTTTCTTCCACTCTTTTTTCTATTGTGTGTTTTCTTTTATGAGAAATGTAACATGGCAGACACTCACAGATGAATAAGACACCCTGGGACTCAGAGAATTTACAAAAAATGTACAAAGTAAACCAAGCTTACTTTGAGTTACGATAGAATAAACTCAGGGCTTTATCCATGGTTGGTAAGCACTCTACCCCTGAGTTACAGTTGAAGCTTAGAACTTCAGAAAGGTAAGAACAGATCCTGACATGTGATGGATATATGAAACATATATATATATAT
>NC_022010.1:80617058-80621225 GCF_000317375.1 Microtus ochrogaster
AGCATAAACATAATCTTAGTAAAAGTTCATAGGAAAATTGTATTTAGGTATTAAAGTTAAGTTACTAATGGGAGAAAAAGTTGGAAAGTCATTTGAGCTAATAACAGAAGCCAGAGGTGCCTGCAAAGGAACTATGTACTTTAAAAGCTGAAGAAACCTAAGCTCGCTATGTAAAGAGTAGAGAAAGTTAGAAAGGTAAGTAAGTGGCTAAAAACTAATTTAAGTTTATAGATTATCTAGGGATTCTGTAGATAAAATACATTGTTTTGTTTAGTTGTGAGCAGTCGTAATATTTATTCTTGGCTATTCTGTTATTTCTGTTTTAGCCCAGATGCAGGCAGCACTGGAGGGGTACTCAAAGAATGTCTTGGTGCTGGTGCCAAAACATTTTTACTAGACTTCACATTTCAGCTTGAGTTTATATTGGCATTTTATTTACTACCATTACAAAAAAGTAACCCAGTATCTAGTAGAATATTATCCAAATCACATTAGAAAAGTACTTTTGCTTAACACATAAGAAAATTTTAGATTTCTGTTACTGTCTATGACTTGCATGAAAGTCATGACAGGAAAAACATTATTTGAATCATCAAGAGTAAAGGTCATTTTCAGACAATGTAGTCATTAAACTACTTAATATTTTACATGGAATTATATTTATTTACTTGTTCAGGGAGATATATTGCAAATGTTCACATATGTTAGCAATAGGAGTAAATGTTAAATGTTTGCATAACCTGAAACTCTTAATATAAAAGGATATGCTTGACTTACATTTTAAAGCTTTAACTATTATTATATGTAGATTATTGTATCATAATGACCAAATGAGTATTATTTGTTATGCAAATACATTTCTAAATTGAAAATAATAAATGCCTATTATAAACCATTGAGAAAATATAGAATATTACAATTTTTCAGTATTTTGCTTTAAATTATACACCAGAGGTCACAAACAAGGTCCTTTGTAGTTTCTATTTTCTACAGGGTGAATGGTCTGTAATTTTTTGCTGCATTTATGTTCAACTTGGCCATTGTACCCCCATCAGTCAATGGGATACAACAGTCAAAGCACATGAAGAGTTGTACCAGTGGTCCTCTTGAGTACTTGGTTTAGTCATCTCCCATGAGAAGAGCATGTGGAACTAGGGAGATGAACATAGATGTAACAAATTTAAGACTATGCCCATGCCTTAGAGTCCAGTTAAGCATGGTTCAAGCTTGACTGAGTGCAGTCAAGATTTTATAGTCTAGATGCTCTATAACAGACTTGATGAATGGGAAGAATGTTTATTTCTGTAATTCATTTATATTTTGGTGTTGCTAATTATTCACCACATTTCATAATGTCATTAACTGATAGATATATTACTTCATGTTTCTGAAATAATAAGTAATATATAGGATGTTAGATTTACGAGGGTTTTATAAGAAATAAAATGTTAATAAACCTAATATAAATGAACAAGTTTGATATGGTGGCACAGGAAGATCATGAATTCAATGGATAGGCTAGCTAATGAGATCCTTTCTAAAAAATAAAAGTTCATTAGTAATTATTAAATTTTGGTGAGCAGAAACATAGTTTTCTCTGCAAACTATCTGCAATCCTGCAAGAACAACAACAAAGTTCAAATGGAAAGCATTAGGACACATTTTTAAACCACAAGAAAGTTTTACATCATCTTAAAAGTTTCTACTCCTTGAAATAACATTTTGTAGATTTCCTTATATTATCTTTATTTTTTTAAGTACAGAATTTAAAAATGGTTTTCCTATTTACATAAAGCATCACCTGTCCCTTGTCAGTGGAGCAGTGCACAAATTAGCTTGGTTCTACTGAAAAACTGCTTAGTATAAATGGCCCAAAGATGAAAAGTATCTACAGAAGTTTCATAACTTTAATTCTATGTACAAATGTTCATCAGGGGAAAGTTCCAATGTCATATGAGGATATGCTTCGGGATCGAAGTCAATGGAATAAATTTCTCAATTTTAACGATGGCCCACACCATTTGAATAGTCTCATCTGAATTTTTTAGCATGAATATATATCCATATATATTTGAAAAGTTGTATAATTATACAGTGAATATTTCAACTTCAGATGTCAGAGACATCTTGTCAAAAGGCAAGAACCATGAGTAAGAGGATGAAAATACTTTAGTTCATAAACAATTTGCCCTATTTTATTTGGCCTACTTTTCCAAAAAGAGCAATTTCTTTTAATAGATAACAGAGCAATTATTGGACAATGGCCCTGATAAAATATTATTTCATAATTAGATACCAAAATAATAAAACAAAACAAAAACAAAAACACAATAAGATGAGCAACTAAAAAAAACTGAAACTCGAAACATTTCCCACATTTCAGTCAATCAATTGCATAATAGGCTCGTTAAGTCAGTATTTTTGTTATGCATCTACAATTAAAGATTTTATTTGGGAAAAATATTCTTATTGAAAATGTTTTCAATTTCTATTTGTAGAATATCTGCTAAGGTTCCCACATTACAGCTTACATCTAATATGAAATTGATTTAGGAAAGTCTATTTTTAGCTAACACTAATTCATGTATAGAAAATGAAGTCATGATAGTTAGAAATTAAGTCTACATGTTTGCTCTGATTTTAAATGTTATGGTTTAGTTTTTCTTTTTATAGGATTATAGGTCACTTCTAAATATACTCCAATTAAGCACAAGTAATTATTAATTTTACAATTAAACATATATAATTCAGAAAACCAAAACTTCACATGAAGCAAGACAATTAGAGACAATGAAGACAAACTCACTTAATAAGCAGAGAATGCCAGAAGTTTACTTAAACTCTTGTTTTGCACACTATGGAAAACTTTTTATTATTTCCTAAGAAGTCTCCGAGTATTCACAGCCTCCCCACATAGTCATAGACCTGTGGAAAGCCCAATTAGTTCTTCAGCTTTACCAGCATCTATTCTTGTCGGAGATGTAATTCTAAACAATTTTGCAGCCAGCACAGCATTATCCACATTCTAGAAAGCTTAGGAGGGCTTTAGCATAATTTTATTTGGGGCTTTATACTGACAGGCAGAACCTGTCACAAATACCAGCTTTAGACAAAATCTACACTACATTAGGCTTGTTTTTTTACCCACATTAAAAAGATCAATTGCCAAGGTGATGGAGAGGAACTGCACCTACAGGTGTCGGAAGAGGAAAGGAGATGAGAAATAAAATATTAAAATGTATAAATGTGTAGACATTTAAGGTTCCATGTGAGTTTAGCACTTAATTTGAATGCTGTCTACACTGTGTCCTACTGCACAAAGATAATCATCTCCCCAACTATGGTATAAACTCTCTGAAACAGGCCTTGGCTTTTCAAATCCTCAATTCCATGACACCGATGCCAGCTTAGTGCTGAGCACTCAGCAAGTAATTATTGATTCTTTAGTCATAATTCAAGTTTTAGATCAATGCAATATAACAATATCCCATTAATGAATACAGTGACGAGGGGTCCCAAGTGATATACCATGAATATGTTTAGGTCACCTCAGCACTATTAACTTCTAATTTTAAGGATACTTTACTCAGTGTGACAAAGCAAGGCAAATTTCTAGGAAAACTTTAACTGTACATAAAAATATTTCTTCCCAGTGCAAGTCTGATCTCAGTGTTGCTTTTTATTGCCTTTATTTCCTTTGGCTTAGTGAAAAAGAAAATAAAATGTTATATACTTTTTGTAGGTGTTGTCTTCACTTTCAGAAACACATGTCTAGCCCAGGAAGTATGAATACCCTTTCTCCCAATGTTTTTTATTCCCATTCCAACTGTGTTTGGAAATAAGTATGCTATTGGAATAGCTCTCACTCCACTAGCTTCATTGAGGAAGATAGAGAAGTCAGAGAAAGCCATAATAGCATGCAGCCAATGTTACTTCATTGCATTCAGAGAGAAGAGAAATGACTCCAGGGTTATGACCTGAATTAGACCTTGCCCTTGGGACATTCCAAGCAGAGGGTTGCAATAGAAAAAAAAAAATGTCCTTTCTTCTACTGATCACACCACATTGCCAGGAAATCTGCCAGATGATGTGTGTGTGTGTGTGTGTGTGTAGAGGGTACTCTGGCCAAAGCAACTTAAAGAAAGGTTGTCAAGAAATCTGCCAGAT
>NC_022010.1:80621903-80629364 GCF_000317375.1 Microtus ochrogaster
ATGTTCTTGTCTCCACTCTCCCAGTACAGAGAATGCAGGCACGCACTACTCTGCTTGACTTTCACGTAGGTGCTCAGTCTCTAAACTCAGGTCCTCCAACTTGGCTCGGCAATCACTTCACTGATTGAGCCTTCCCCTCAGTCTCCTTCTAGAAATCTGTTCAGCTCTTAGTTCTATGCATTTAAACAGCATGGCTTTGTTTTAGAGATGGATAATTGAGTTTAGCTGTAGTCCTGCCTATGTCTGATTACTTTAGTACAGTTGAATTGCTTCTGGAACACAGGTTTCCTTTAATGGGCTTTGGCAGGGTTTGTTATATCCTGTTGAGACAAAGAAGGTGTTTTAAGTTATGTTTTCTAGGTTGTAAGCTAATTTTATACAACCTTGTGATAAAGTATGAGCTATACAAAAGGAATAATGATGTCTTCTGCAGGGACTATATGGGAGTATTACTAAAAAGTAAAAGGTACCCTTGGTGGTTTTTTTGTTCATGATGCTTGGCTTTAATTCAGAGGATATTGCTTTGGGGAAACTATTGTTAATAGTCTCTGGACAAAGATTTTTCTGTGCCACTAATTTTCGAAGAGCTTCTAAAGTTTTAATATATAGCAAATGCATATTAATTAACATTCTTGTTTGCATGTGAATTCCACATGGTTTATCTGCTGGCTCATTGAGCGTAGGTCAATGAGAAGTGAGCATTGTTAGCATGAGGAAGGTTTTTGTGCTTTGTGTCTTTAAGCTCAATAAATCACTCTAGCGTCCAAACTGGCATTGCGCTATTTATCCTGTCTAGTCAGGAATAGAATGCCACAGCATCACACTTGCTGCACAACTGTAGCTTTGTAATGCAGCATGTGTTTGCTTAATGTGTTTTGAGTCCCATTAGAGTCTCATCTTTGTCTCCCAGTGCCATATGTTACTGGGCTAGAGCACACCTTCCAAGCAAGAGGAGATGAAAAGGAGGAAAATTACGTTGTGACATATGCCATTGGTTACATTCCAGCAAAGAGGCTTCTCTTCTCTCCTCCTAACTGAACCTTAATTTTGTTCTTCTCTGGAGAAAGTGTGCTCAGCTTAGACGAGCCTCTCTACTAACCTGAGGAATTAAACATTAAATGCATCAGGTATAATCTCATCCTCCTGTCATTAGGGGTTCCGACAGAGTGTGTGTTTGACAGAGTTCTGTCCAAGGTCCTCTGAGAAAGGTCTGTTTCTGATAAAAGAAAAAGGCACAAGGAGAAAATAGCTCAGTCCCTATTCGTTTCCTGTCTTTGGATGTTATGCATACAGTTGATGCTGCCAAGGGATCCAGGGCAAGGTAGACTGATGAATGCAGAGCATGGCAAAGCCTAAGGTTAGCGAGAGCTTAGGTATGTTAAGGCTTTGTTAGGTGGCCAAGACAGTTCTTAGATCTGCTTCTCTCTGGAAGGCTTGAATGTCATAATAAATGTCCTTATTGTTTAAGATGCATATAATAAGGTCTTCTGTTACCTAACAGACAAAAGCATTCCACTTGATAAAGGAAGGTAGTTAAAAAAAATGCACTTCATACCAGTGTGCTTGCTTCTTTTACAGACAAGGAAGAAGCAAAGAAAAGAAGGGCATTGCTGGTTTAGTAATGAGCTTTTTGTACATCTGGTAGTTTAGAACTTGAAATGCATTTTCCCTATAGAAATGTTACAAATGGTGTCCAGGTTCCCAAGGTAAGTTCATAAAGCCCATTTAAGCCAATAATGCCACAAAATCTGTACAGCCTAGTAGAACTGGATCACCTTGAAAGACAATGTTTCCTTTGGGAGAAAAATGAATTCAGAAAAAAAAATGATCAAAGATTCAGCTTGGTAAAACTAAGAAAAAAAATCACTCTAAGAGAGCAATAAAACTAAAGACATCCTTTGCTTCATGATTAGATAGTGGGAACCTTTATTCAATAACCCACCCCAAATGACACACAACACCTGTTCATGGGAGTCCCCCACAGAGGTCAGAGGTTAGGTTGTAACTGGGCAATAAGCTACACATTTGGCAAGGGGGAAACTGGCTAGATGTTCTTTCTCCTCTACTCTTCAGTTCCATAGATTTCCTTCTACTTTCTCCATCTTTAACACAGCTGCTGTTGTTAATACAACTGCCCCTTTCCTGCTTTCCCTGCAGCATCAACCTATGGCATATTTATACAGAATTTACACTAATGTTTCTTCTTTCCTGATTTTGTTACTGTGATTACAAGATTCTTGATATAGCAGAAATCTGAAATTTTTTTCCCAAATAATCCTTGAAATGACCTTGTATGATGGAATGGCAAGGTCAGGGGTGATGAGAGAAAAATGGATTATTATAACAAACTGTGATAAAATCCTAAAATGATATAATGAAACTATACATGGTTGACCCCACATAAATTGCATATCAAAGATATGTGCCTGGTATGTCAGACTTTCTTTTTCTGCTTTGAAATTGTATGATCAATGTTGGCTTTTCTAGAAATTGTCTGTAAGCTGCTCTCAAGTCCCAGAGAACATTTAAAGTTTCCAGAGCAGTAGCTTACCCAATAGATTATCTCAACAAAAGGATGATCATTTCCAATTAATCACCTACCTCTTATTTACCTAACAGTCTCTATCACACTCAACTCAGGATTATGTAAGTACTTCTGCATATCACTCATTGGATGTTAGCTATAGGTTAAATTCTTAAATTTCTTCTTAATTCTTAATTCTTAATTAAGAATTAAGAATTAAGAATTAATTCTTAATTCTTCTTAAATTATTTGAAAATGACTATGGAAGAGAAAGAGAGATTAGTTAAGCAGATCCTACACTGCTCCTCTTTTACATAGATATTCATTCCATCCTCCCGGAACTAAGCTGGGTTTTCTCTGCCACCAAAAGAAGTCTTTGGAATTTCAAGCTTTTTTTGAAAGAGAATACTCAAAACACATTACTTAGTATAGAGTTACATTTTTGATTACATCAAGAATCATTTCAGTCTGTTCCAGAAACAAATAAATATGTATTTTTGATCTATTTATAGGTGTCATACTACTTTCAGACCAAGGTTTCGACAGCCTGTGTGAATATTTTTATAGTTTCTGCAGGTTAAGAGTCCAGACAAGGTTTAACTGAGGTCTCTGCTCATGATTTCACAAGACTACAGTCAAGTTATCCACTTGGCTGTGCTTCCATTTGGAGACTTGAGTGGGTAAGAATTCACGTGGCAGGTAATTGAGCTGTGTGAAGGGTTCATTCTGCTGTGACTATATGACTGAAGCTGGCTTTTCTGGCTGTTGTGTGAGTACTGCCTTCATATTCCACAGGACTCTCAGTGTCACTATGGTCACCTCCAATTCCTTACAACATAGACTCTTCAACCCTGGGCTGCTTACTTCATCATCTAGCAAGGAATGCCTTTCTAATTTGGGCAGATTAAGTTTTACAAAACACAATATTGTCATGAGGAATGACATTTTATCATCTTTGCCATGTCCTATTGTTTATAGAGAAGTCATGTTCTTACACACAAGCAATCTAGAGAAGTTACATAAAAGCGTGGTCTCAAAGAGTCATTTGGAGTTTTGTCACATTCATATCCTGTGTATCAAAGCATGTATCCTAAACACTAACCACATTATTAAAATATGAAATAATTGACATGGCATTATTAAAATGTCTGCAATATTTCCTCTGGATCTAGAGTCTAGATTATAATTATTACTTTTTCCTTAGTATCTGTTGTGGAACATCCCTTTATATTGTGTGAGCATGTGTCACTGTGATGGGTTTCATAAAGAGCTGAATGGCCATTAGCTAGGCAGGAAGAGGTGAGGCAGGACTCTTGAGGAGAGAGAGTTCTGGGAAGAAGAAAGGCAGGGTTGTGAGTCAGGTGCAGAAGAAGCAAGATCAGCAGTAAACTAAAGGTAACTGAGCCATGTAAAAGAATGCAGATTAAAAAAGATGTGAGTTAATATAAGATCTAGAGGGACAAGCCTAAGCTAAAGGCTTAGCTTTCATAATTAATAATAAGTCTCTGTATCATTTTTAATGAGCTGGCAGCCCAAAGACAGATCCATGTTCAAGTATCTCCTTTTACTGCTGCATCTTAACAACATAAGCCTGATCAGTCTATATAAAGTACACATTGAACCTGTATGGTTTAACTGGGGTTACCATAGCTCCGTGTTGCTTTTGAAAGACAAGTACAGAAGGCATATCAGAGAAATATAACAACTTCACTAAATATTTTCTATGTTTTTAAATGACTTATTTTTTATACTTGCTGTGTTTATGGTGTGTGTGTGTATGCAAGCAAGACAAAGAATGCAGGGACATGCAAGCCATAGTGAGCATGCAGAGTTCTGAGTACAGCGTTGAGCATAGGTCCTCACTTCCTACTTCTCTGAGGCAGGGTTTTCTTTGCTTTATGCCAGGATGGCTGACTCTTGAGATTCATTGCTTCAATCTACTGGTAAGAGTGCTGGCATTACTGATACGTTCTACTGTGTCTATATTTTTTTTCTTTTTTATTGAGCTCTACATTTTTTGCTGCTTCCCTGCCTGCCTCTCCCCTCCCCGCAACCCTCTCCCAAGGTCCCCATGCTCCCAGTTTACTCAGGAGATCTTGTCTTTTTCTACTTCCCATGTAGATTAGATCTATGTCTGTATTTTTAATATATGTTCTGGGGATTTAAACTCAGGGCCTCACATTTACATGGGAAGCACGTAAATTGTTCCCCCATCATTGAATCTTCTCTAGCCAAGTAGTTTTGCTGAATATTATTGGTTCTCTAGCAATAGTAATTAAATGGTTCAAACTTTGAAAGGAATACACAGGCTCATTTTATGCTAAGACTTTTCTATCTGAGGGGGTTTAGGGAAAAAGATACACACTCTTATTGGCTATCTTCTTTAGTCTCTGTGTTCTTTCTAATATATACTTTTTTTCCTACGGTTTATATACCCCAACAAAATTTTTCAGGACATATAGGAATTACAATATGGTTGAATTCTGTTTTTTAAGTGAATGATTACAATAAATACAAAAAAAGGTAAAAAACAGCATGTTTCCATACTCTTTCCAAGAGTAACCATTTTATGTGCTTCAGTTGAAACACAAATTCTCCCGAGAACCCACATACTTTCACACCCAAACAACTTGTTATAGAGTAACTGTCAGGGGAATCAAGGTATTCTTCAGTTAGGCCTTTTACTGGCAGGCTTCATTCTGCAGGTACGAAGAAAGGGCCAATTACTTTATTACTTATCTTGAAAGGTAATCTTATAAGGAGTCTTTAAGGAATCACAAACCTAATATATGAGAAAGAATTAGTCAGTTCTGCTTTAAATCTTTAGGGTTGTTTTGTTCTTGTTCTCTGACCTTAGTGAGCTCTACATTTAACTATGTACCTTTCTAAAATTTTAGATTGTCTTCTTGGGTTTATGCACTTCAAAGCTATTTAACAAAACATCCTAGTCTATCTTTGTTATTTTTAAAGCTTTGTTTCAGTTGTGATGTACTCTGAAACAGGTGAACCCAATTCCCATCATTAAGGTTAAGAGAATTTAAACTAGCTTGGATACTAGAACTCAATTGTTTTTTCTTAATCATTAACTTGATCTACAATCTATGCAGCTCCTTAGGTGGAACTTAAAGGGCCTGGTTATGAAATATATCCTTGTATTTACCTTTATTCACCAGAACTCTGTATTGGCTATCATTATTATTATTAAATTAGACAATACAGTTTAGGGAGGGATCATCTTTTCTTTTCTTATTTTTCTTTCTTTCTTTTTTTTTTTTTTTTGTTTTTTTCGAGACAGGGTTTCTCTGTAGCTTTAGAGCCTGTCCTAGAACTAGCTCTTGTAGACCAGGCTGGCCTCAAACTCATAGAGATCCGCCTGCCTCTGCCTCCCAAGTGCTGGGATTAAAGGCATGCACTACCACTGCCCAGCTAAGGGCGGTCATTTTCTTAACAACCCACAAATAAAAATACACAGTAGAATGTGATGTTTCCAAGAGATAAGCATATCACATTACAGGCAGTGTAGATCTCTCCACATCTGCACACACCATTGTAGATACCAGAGGAATATTGCCATAACAAACATGTAGAGGCACAGCAGAACAAAAGACATTCTGGGATCTTTAGTCCCTTGCCTAACTGAGATTCACCCATCAGAGAGTTTCCTCGTGGTTGGCTGACACCCTGAACTTCAGTTGTTACCTGCTGCTCCTCTGGCAAGGATACCAGTATCTTCCCTCTTTAGTGAACACCATTGAGTCCAATTCAATCATTCACTTTCTTTATCTCCCATGAAGTCCTCTTAGGAGTCTTGGATGTTAGCAGAATTCAGTAAGGCTGTCACTTTCCACTAAACACCTCCTATTATTTTCTAATCTAAAGGACAACTTGGAGCGGCTTTGCTTCCACTATTTGCCAAGAGTTCTTTATGCAGATTGGAGCACATATTTCTAGAGTTCTAGTTACTAAGAGTTAGATGCAGCCTGCTAAATCTAACTGTAGACTTGCTCAGTTAGGAGAGACTTTATCCCCTGCATTTGCATAACTGTGTGACTACAGAGAAGAGAAGATCAGCACAAGGATGGCTTTTCACTTCTGCCTAAACAGAAAAGCAGCTGGTACGATGCTCAGTAAAAGAAATTAAAACCCTGCCGCTCCAGTCATTTACCCCCCTCTTCCCCCGCCATTACACGAGGATTTTATGATGGGCAACTTTAAAGCAGTCTTAAATGCAGAGTCTTCATAAATTGCATTTGGTGTGAGATTTTACTCTTTTCTGTCATGCTTCACCAAATGCTGGCTAGAGCTCTGAGGTGCTATTCCTCTCTGTCTTTAATCTCTGACAGTCTTTGTCTGCCCTACTTATGCATGCTGTGGCTATGGGAGCAGGGCTTTAAGGTCTCTTTGGTGGAAGGAACTCAAACCAGAAACAGCTCTCCCACTGGGTGGAAACAAGGAGGCATGTCCCTTTCTGCATGGTACATTAAACAGTCATTCCAGGAAGCAGTGCACCAGGTGTTACTGCTTAACTCCTTCACATATCCTGATCTCATGCAGGCATGTGTGCACATGGGACTGCTAAGATATTTCTAGAGCTGTTTTCAAATGGACAAGAAAGGAAAAGGGAGTGGGGATTGAAAACTGGGTTTGAAAATAGTCCTGCTTCATGACTGTTATTTTATTTTCTACTTGCTGCTCCAATGAACTCCAAAGTGGGTAAGAGATAGGTGATGCCAAGCTAAAACTGGCATGGCCCAGGAACACACATTCAGGTTACTCTGAATGACACAATTTACTGTGACAAGAATATTTACAATCAACGAAAAATATGAAAAACGGACATCAACGCATGTTCCAAATATGTCAGAGGGAAATTGTGTAGGTGGGTTACAGCAGAGTAGAGAAATCTGTTCAATCGGTTTCAGGAACTATCTTACAAT
>NC_022010.1:80631361-80633147 GCF_000317375.1 Microtus ochrogaster
GGCAAATTTCTAGTAAAGGGAGTAAAGATAGTCCAATGTGATTTTGATTCTCATTCTTTCATAACCCAACTATCCACAGTCAGGAAGTTTCAGCCAGTTAGTCTGAAGAATCTTCAACAGGCATGGGGGCTTTTTCAACGTGTTTCATTCCCTGAAAATGCCCTAATATCTAATTTCAATATACTTTCCCCCATTTTAATTACTTTGTGACCATAGAATTTCTTATGACGACTTTGGGTTTCTAAGGTTAGAAGCATCCACATTTCAGAAAAAAAAAAAAACTTGACTGAGGCGCTCTTTCAAGTTGTATTAACACATAGAAAAGATTCATATCACAAAGTGAGGAAGGGAAAGAACAACAGCAGGAAAGAACGGAACAAGGACTGACTTTGATATCACCATGTCCTGATAGGGACTGTTCAGCAGAGCTTGCAGGATGGGCTGGTAATCATGTTTCCCTGCTGATGTTGATCCCGCTATTACTGGGTAAACTGGCTACGAAAATCAGGAACGAGGCATGAGTGTTCCTGTAGAGTATTATTATTAACAGTTAGGATAGGTATTTACCTAGAGCAACTTATTAAGAAGGTGCATATACCAATTCACATGAAGCTTCTTGGGTATTGCTTTTGCTAATATAACTCACAATGCTTAAAGTTCCAGACAGCAAAGTCCATTCCAGCTAAGAAAGGCAGGGGTGAACTATTATTCACCTTCTTAACTTGTGGGTTGGGACTCCACTGGTGATCTCATAACTAAATTCAGGAACTCCAAAATATGGCAACAGTACATTGTTTCTGAATGCACAGTAACCACAAATTCAAAATTAAACTTGAGTCCGACCTGTGTCTGGTGGCACAGGCCTGTGTTACACTATCTGTCTATATCCCTTGCTTTTCAGTGTACAATGTGTGTGCTCTCCACTACAGGTGCGATGGCACTGCACACATCATCATGCTGCAGTATGAAGTATCTCCTGATTTTATGCTATGAATTTTAACATTTTACCATATGTAAAAGTTCCCTTGTCTTACAGAAACTTTATGGTTTATTTGCAGAAAACAAGAACTCTGAAGGGTTTCTTGCTTATTCCTTAACATGTAAGTATACCATATTGTATCTCCGGACTGTTCTGTTTTAGAATACTTGCTACTTTTAAAAAAGGTTCTTGGAGTTACTTACTTGTTTTTCATTAAAAAAAAAACCATTAAATAAGGAAAGTAGGGGACTGAAAAGAAATTACTCAATAAACTTTGGCTTAGAATTAGACAAAAACTCAAATAATTTTGTGAAATGATCCCACACATTTGCCTGATTGAAAATAAGAATTTATATGAGTGCTACTCTTAGCACTGGCTGTTGTGAAAATCAAAATATCAGCCAGCTCTGAAAATTACTGAGGATGCTCTGTGTTGCAGTATCAAATGTTCAGTCAAGATTATATTCTTTATATATAAGTAAACACACATATGCATGTTGATTTTCTTTTGTCTTTAATACATACTGAATTATATGTACATAAAAATTGTTCTAAAATATTTTTATTATTTATGATCAGTAAAATTATATACATATTTTATGTACCCATACACCATCAGTCACATCAAAATTCCTTGAGAAGGAGCCTAAAGACATGGCTCAGCACGTAGGAGCACTTACTGCTCTTCCAAAGGACCCAAGTTCCTTTCCTATCACTTATGTTGGGTGGTTCAAACTGCCTGTAACTATAACCTTAGGACCTCTAACAAAAATCTTCTGGCTGCTGCGGACACCTACACACAAGTGG
>NC_022010.1:80633668-80643136 GCF_000317375.1 Microtus ochrogaster
TTATGAGTCCCACAAGAACAGCAAGTTGCACAACTGTAACATATATGCAAAGACCTAGCTCAGACCCATACAGGCTCTGAGATTGCTTCTTCAGTCTCTGTGAACCCCTATAAGCTCTGCTATCTTGAAATTTTAATCATTCAAAAGTTCCAGTAGACCATTAGGCATAGAGAGACTTGAGAAAAGACATTAAAGATTGGATGCTGAGCTTTCGGCCGCGGTAGCCATCTTTCAGTAACTCGCCAAAATGACAAACACAAAGGGAAAGAGGAGAGGCACTAGCTATATGTTCTCTAGGCCCTTTAGGAAACATGGAGTTATTCCTTTGGCCACATACATGCGAATCTACAAAAAGGGAGATATTGTAGACATCAAGTGAATGGGCACTGTTCAAAAAGGAATGCCCCATAAATGTTACCATGGCAAAACCAGAAGAGTCTACAAAGTCACCCAGCATGCTGTGGGCATCATTGTAAACAAGCAAGTTAAGGGCAAGATTCTTGCCAAGAGAATTAATGTGCAGATTGAACACATCAAGCACTCAAACAGCAGAGACAGCTTCCTGAAGCGGGTGAAGGAGAACGACCAGAAGAAAAAGGAAGCCAAAGAGAAGGGCACCTGGGTTCAGCTGAAGCGCCAGCCTGCTCCACCCGGAGAAGCACACTTCGTGAGGACTAACGGGAAGGAGCCTGAGCTGCTGGAGCCCATTCCCTAAGAATTCATGGCCTGATGTACAAAAAGAAATAAAAGACCTGGACTATAAAAAAAAAAAAAGATTGGATGCTGAAACAACCCCCATACCAACCCAGAGAACTAGAACACCCAGAAGCTATTCCTTCTACTAAGATAAAAAAAAAAAAAACCAAAACTTTTGAATAATGTGATCACTTATGTAACTATTTGGTTAGCATTTCTGACTAGAAAAAACTAAACTGTACCTTTGTCTTAGCTGCACGGGAATCTAGAATTTTTTTTCCTTATTCTATCTGTGTTTCCATACCAAGGGTTGGAATGAATGTCAACCAAGACTCATTACTCTCTTGTACCATACGACTAAATGAAGCAGACTTCCAAAACAATCATTCTCGAAATGGAACAAATTTGAATAAAAAATTAAGTTAAAAGACAGTAAATGAAAAACAACAAATCAAAACACAATGGAGTGAGTGGGAAAGATAGCTCAATGGTTGAAGGACTTCCTAACAATCATGACAACCTCCATTTAGATCCCCATTACCCACATAAAAAACAGGGCAAAGTAGCATGTGCTTGTAGTTCTAGCACTAAGAGGTAGAGACAGAAAAATAACTGGAGTTCAATGGCTAGCCAGTCTTGTCAGCTGAGGATCTCCAGTTTCAACAAGATATTACAATCTTATCAAACCAAACATATGAAAAAAAACATTAAGAATAATAGAGGAATATGTCTTCAGTGGTGAGTTTTGAAATTTTTGTTGTTGTTGTTGTTGTTGTTGTTGTTGTTGTTTTCTGGTTTGTTTGATCAACGCGAAACAAACTGCAGTCTTCTGAGAAGAGGGAGCTTGAACTAAGAAAAGAATTCTCTCCAATTATCCTCTAAGCATGTCTGTGGGACATTTTCTTGATTAATGATTGATATGGCAAGGTATAGCCCACTTAAGGATATGCTATCCCAAAATAACTGGTTCTAGGTTGTGTAAAAGCCAGTTGAGTGAGCCATGAGAGTAAGATAGTAAACAGTCTATTTCTTGTTCTTGGCCTCAGTGTACTCACTGTTTGCCTCTAGGTCCTTACTGAGTTCCTGCCCTGACATCACTCAAAGATGGACACTCTTATGGAAGCTTAATCCAAACAAAACCTTTCCACCCCAGCTACTCTTGGTCACAATGTTTATTACAGCAATAGAAATCAAACAATAATACCCTAAATCAATGTTTAGCCTCCACACGAACATGCATAGGTATGTTTACACCACAAATTCATATACACATATGTACATTTTATGTGTGTATATGTGTGTATGTGTTAGGTAGGTAGAGGGAAAAGGGAAGAAAGAGAGACAGACTAGTTAATGTTGCCTCATCTTGAATTGTAGAGTCATTACAAAAACTAATTCACCAAAAAGATATGTGCATGCTTGATTTATATAAGAAAAAAAGCAATTCCTATTTTGGTGGACAAATGAATTATAATATTACCTGTTAGAACACCTACTATCACCCTAAGACAAATTTTTTTCACCAGTATTTTTTGTGCCAGGCCTGCTAGTTATTATTCTGTCCCCTGTAATGTAAGTACAACAATCATGTTGCTGGCATGGTACACAAACTCATTTGGAATCTTTTGCCAGTTTATCCCCAGTCTTATTTCTCAACAATTTCCTTCATATGTGCTCTATGCTTGAAAGGATACAATTATTAGCTGTTCTTACCAGGTTTACTCCTGAACTTTGTAAAATGCATACCTTCTTCTCAGAAGTCTTCCATATCTTATTATCCTGTTCAAATAACACACTAAATTTCCAATTTCTTAGGGAATGTCTTTAAAATGACATTTATTTTATTGTGATTTTATTTCTTTTCTTATCCATTATTTTCCTCAAATATACTATGTCCTCTTTGAAGATAGACCTGTTTTTTGACACATGTTATCTCAGAAGTCGGTAGAGTATGAAGTAGATTCACTACATAAATTTGGACTACATTTTATGTGAGATGACCAACAATGAAATAACAAAGAAGTATATAAACAATGTTTGAAGAATGGGTATTACAGAATACTTTAAATATAAATACAAAAACCGAGATAGTGAGAGGCTAGGGCTGGTGTTGGAGCTGGCGATAGCCAAGCCCCAAGGTCAATTCTCCTCCCAATATTCACTTCCCTTTGTATACTTGTCTCACATTCATCATGACTAGTTGATGAAATACGGTGAATTCTAGGCGCCATCTGAAGCTGTGTCTCTGCCTTGGTCTTTAATATTGTTTGTTCTGGGAGAGACTGCTGTCTATTTAGTGAAGATACATTGATCACTGCACACATCCATCAGGAGATGGCCTTGTGGGTTATTCATCTTGGAAGTGGTTATTAGCTGCAGTTGAGACTCTTATGACCACAGTGACAACAGACATCTGACTGAAATATCATGGGAATTCTGATCTACAAAACACAACCAAACTTTTTATGAATTACTCAAAGAAAATGCATGAGGGCTGATATTTTGACCCACTATATTCAGTGGTATAATATATTATAAAATAAATACTGCAAGGTCTTTTCTAGAGAGGTCTTGAAAGCTTCTTCAAGCAGGAAACAGCTAATGTGAACAGAATAAAGAAACATCAGCTGTTGACATTTCAGAAGGCAAATGTTCGACAGAGGTAACAATGGATGGCCCTATGGTAGTGGAATGTTTGTCATATTAAGGGAGAGAAGAGCAGGGAGCATGCGAAGCAGGGGAGGGGCAGCTAGGCGGCAAGTTCCTTTAATTTTTTTTCTGCCAAGAGAACAGAGTCATATGGCTTGCCATCCTTTTTTCTCCCCGCTCCCTCCTTCCTTTTTCTGTTTCTGGTTTTTTGTTTTTGTTTTTTTGTTTTTTTTTTTTTTCATGACACGATTTCTCTGTGTAGCCATGGACATCCCAGAACTCACTCTGTAGACCGGGCTGCCCTCAAACTTAGAGATCTGCCTGCTCTGCCTCCCAAGTGCTAGCATTAAAGAGGTGTTCCACGACCACCCTGTTTGTTCCTTTCTTTTAAAAATGACACAATCTGAATGTTGGAGAAAGAAATAGCTGCAGAAGTGAAAGCAATTTCACTTTGATGGAGTTGAAGAATTTATAGTTATAGTTTTTCTTAGTTATGATAAAAGATAAAGTAGATATAAATATTGTAACTATAATTCTTACTTGATAACTGTTTTGTGTATGCAATTTTATCATGTTAAAGTTAAAACCTTTTTTATTTAAACAGAAAAGGGGAAATAATGTGGGATTTCCCTCTGTATGCTGTGAATATCATTAGTTAATAAAGGAACTGCTTTGGGCCTATAGCAGAGCTATAGGGAGGGAAACAGAGCTAGATGGGAAAAACTAAACTGAATGCTGGGAGAAAGAAGGGTGAAATCAGAGAGAGAAGCCATGAGCGAAGCCATGGAGCCACATTCAGAGACAGATATGCTGAAATCTTGCTGGTAGGCCATGACCTTGTGGTGATGCACAGATTAATGGAGATGGGTTAAATTAATATGTAAGAGTTAGCCAATAAAAAGCTAGAGCTAATGGGTCAAGCAGTTATTTAATTAATACAGTTTCTGTGTGATTATTTCAGTTCTGGGCGGCTGAAATGAACAAGCAGCCTCCCACAACAGGGAGTAAATGATTATCTCAATCAAGTCTGTTCCATAGTAGTGACAAAGACAGAGAGGACCAAGTGAAGAAGGACACTTAAAAGAAATCCCACACTAGCTCAGAATTGAGTATAATAGAGGGTTATTTATTTAGGGTAGACTAACAGATCACAGTTCTCTGCTGGAATGGTGAACAGCAACCGAATCGAATCCTGCAGCTGAAAAAAAGGCCAGATGTGTCCTTTACATTGGCATATATATAGTATAATAGGCCACGCCCAAATGGGCGGTCAACTGAAAGGCTATGGTGGTAGGAATTCCTACAGCAGATCAAGCACATGTGGACACTGACCTGGAGACTGTCAGATCTGCACAAACAAGGCATCTTTGTCAAAATGCCTCTATTTTCTGAATAAAATGCTTGGTTTGATTATGAACTAAGGTGAAGATGTAGGAGGTTTAAAAAAATGAAATAGCTATTTGTTGCATGCCTGAAAGAAATTGAATGCTCAGTTGGAATTTCTATTGTTTTCTACTCTAGGGAAAACAAATACCACCACAAAGAGAAAAACAAGTGGATATGAAGTATTTAGTGCAAAGAAAAAAACGAGAAAAAAAGCCTGGCTGGCAGCAAGGGAGGATCAAGGGTGAAGAGAGTGAGCCAAAAGACTGGCCTTATTTTATCCCCCTGAGTTCTAGTATTTTAGACTTAGAGGGATCAGTATATTAAGACAAAAGCAAACTCTTGCTGTTTTTCTCTGTCCTTCGTATTCTTTTTTTTTGTTGTTGCTGGTGGTGGTTTGGGGGGAGTCATATTAAAGAATGAATTTATGTTTTCTCTTTTTAATTAGCAGTGGAACTAAGAGTCAGATCTAAACGTGGAAGACTATCCCTCCATTAGGAGGCACTGATGAGTCTCTGTCGGAACTGATGTTCTCCATAACTGACGAACTGGTTGTAGTAATTTGAAGGCTTTTTTATTCAATTTATTTCTTCTGTGTATGTTGGGATATGAGGGTGGGGAAGTGAGTGAGTTTGTGAAGGCCAGAGGACAATCTGTGAGAATCAGTTTCATACTTCAATCATATGCATCTTGGGCATCAAATTCTGGTCATGAGGCTGGGTGGCAAGTACCTTTACCCACTGAACAACTCATTTGCCCAGGTATCTACATTGTTTAATGTACACTCCAAGATATTGGTAATAGAAAAGACATGTGAGTGGGTAAAGTAGATAGGATTTCAGCACTTCTGCCCACTCCATACTCTCTTTACTATGTAGATAACCTGACAAGCATGCTTTCTAAAGTTCAGTTACATAAAATATTTCTGCTACCATATATAGCTCTTCACTACTGGGGGGAGGGGGTGCTACAGTGTGATGCTCACAGTACGTTCTTAAGTCCAACAAAGTTTGAATCATTTAAAGTATTTGCTCATTGGTTTCTTCACCTATACAATGGTGGGTAATTACAGAACACATTTAAATTATTAGCATACAATCTGACATAAAAATGTTATAAAATAATCACAGTCAGTCCGTATAAATATATCCTTTTCACAAAGTGAAGAAGTGTCCTTCTTATTTGCATACATTAAAAAGACTTTTCAAAAAATTTCAAAAAACCATACCTGCTTTTGAGATCAAACACAATTTAGAACGTAAATATTCCGACATACCACTTTTTTACATAATGTATAAAGATTTCTAAAACAAGTGTGATCGCATGTGTGCCTGTGTGTGTTTGTGAGGGAGGGCACAATTCTTGTGGAAATGACATGGGCTTTTGGTAAATCTGACACTGGTTGTGACACTATTTTCTTTTTAAAAAATTAATTTTTGTTTATTCTTCTCACACATATTACATCCAAACCAGTTTTCCCTCCGTCCTCCTTTCCCAGGCCCCACCCCCACACACTTGCCCTCTCCACTAAATCCAATCCTCCTCTGTTTCCCTTCAGAAAAGAGCAAGACTCCTAGGGACAGCAACCAAACAGTGACACTACTTTCATTCTAACAAAATTAATAAATTACAATTTTATGGCTCCACTTTACACTTTAATTCTAAACTTTGAGTTGGTAGAATTAAAAACGTCAAATCAAAATGAACCCTAACAATCAAATATTGAATAGTTTCATTCCTATTGTTTCACAAATGAAATCCAATCAACATCAGGATGTTTCCCCATTAACAACATCCTTCTATGGCTAAGATAAAAAACACAAGAGACAACTCATGCTTGAGAGAACATGGAGCAAGGAGAACATTCCTCCACTGCTGTTGGGAGTGAAAACTTGTACAGATCCTTTCTTAATCAATATGGTAGTTTCTCAGAATATTGGGAATCAATCTACCTCAAGACCCAGCTGTACCACTCCTGGGCATATACCTAAAGAACTTGCACAGCTCTGTTTGTAGTAGCTTTATTCATAATAGCCAGGAACTGGAAACAACCAAGGTGTCCCTCAGCCAAGAAATGGATAAAGAAAATACGGTACATTTACACAATAGTGCATTACTCAGTTGTTAAAAACAATGACATCAGGAAATTTCCTGGCAAATGGATGGGACAAGAAAAGATGATACTGAGTAAGGTAACCAAGACCCAGAAAGACAACATGACATGTACTCTTGTGTAGTGGACAATGCTACAGCCCACAGACCCAGGAAGCTAGTTACAAGGAGGTCTTTCTCCATGGTTGTATGAATTTTACTGAAAAGGGGAAACAGAATGGACACTGTCTGTGGGTAGGGAAAGGGAACTGGAAGAGGAATAGGGATGGGAACCAGAGGGATCAGGTTTGGAGAGGAAGGAGGAAGAGGGTACTGAGAGAGACAACTAGAACCTGGGAGCATCTCTGGGATGCAATGGAAACTCCCAGGAATCTATGAGGGTGAACCTAGCTAAGACTCCTAACAATGTGGGATACAAAGCCTGAACTGACCATCTCCTGTAATCAGGCAAGACTTCCATTAGAGGAACTGGGATACTGACTCAGTTACAAAACCAGAGGCCATACACTTTACCCAGCCTACAATATATGCTGGGGTAAAGGTGGAAGAGAAATTGTGGGAGGGATCAACTAATGACTGGCACAGCTGGAGACCCATACCCTATGAGGGAGCTCCCCCATTAGGGCCAGTACCCAAAGACCTAGGATAGAACCAAACACAACTGGCAAAAAAAAAAAGTCAAGTAAATGATTTCTAATTATTTTCTGCTATGCTCATAGATTGGTGCCTATCCCAATTGCCCAATTGTTATCAGAGAGGCTTCATTTCAGCAACTAATGGAAATAATGCAGAGACTCACAGCCAAACATTAGGCTGAGCTCCAGAAATCCTGTAGAAGAAGCAGGAGGAACGATTGTAATACCTAGTGGTGTCAAGGAAAACCCACAGAACCAACCAACCTCGGCTCAGAGAGGCTCAGAGAGACTGAACTGATAACCAGGAGGACTGAATGGGACTGACCTAGGCACTCTACAGTTATGTAGCTTGGTCTTTTTATGGGACTCCTAACAGTGGAAACAGCAGATGTCTCTGACTCTGTCGTCTGCTTTTGGGACCCATTCCTCATACCGGATTGCCTCATCCAGCCTTAATAAAAGACGAGGTGCGTTGTCTCATTGCAACCTGATGTACCATGGCTGGCCAATATCCATGGGATGCCTGTACACCCATTGCTGAGAGAAACAGTTGAGGAGGAGTGGGTGGGGTGTGGGGGTGGGAGGGACAAATTGGGAAGAGGGGAAGGGAAACGGGTTGGGATGAAAACAAAAAAATAAAAACAAAACAAAAAAAACCAATTTTTTTCTTTTACTAAATGCATTTATAATTCCTCCACCAATTATCCCCCCACACCTCCATGATCAGGTATGTGTTCTGACCAAAAGCAGAGAGTAGAGGGGGACTGACGAAGAGAGCTTTGTGTTCTTCACACAGAAGTACAGAAACTGCTCAACAGCAGCAGCAGCCACAAGGGCTATAACATCATGTCTGTATCTTGGTACCAACGCACAGGGTAAGCAATCAGCTGCCCAAGACCATTGGGTGGAAGGGGTCCTGTCACGCTTTCTCTTACCCTGAGGACAAACTGCCATGTACTCCGACTACCATTCCAGCTTCTACCCACAACCACTCTCTCCTATGGTCAGAAAAGGCTGGCGCTCAGGCTGCAAGATGTGCAAGCAGTGGTCTATAGAAACAATTACACTGAGGAAGAAAGATGAGTTTAAGAAAGCTTCTAAGAAATTTATGCAAAAAAGAAAAAAATTCCTAGGTTGCATTTTTAGAAGGCTTTTTTCCTTGTATATTTTAAGAGTGTATTATGTAGTCATTCATTCTGTAAATTAAGCCTTTTGATTTCCAGTAGCATTATGCAAAGCTAGCATATTGTACCTATTTGCAAAGATAATAAATTAGTGAATGCTTTCATTTTCTTTGGCAAAATTGCCAAAATGTGTCACAACAGACAAAGAACATTTGAAATGTTACCAAAATAGAAGTATTTGTGTCAGCTATGAGAAGCACAATAGATGATACAGTTACTTCGGGTGCCCAAAGATATATGGAAAAGGAAACAAAAAAAGCCAAAGGACAATTACTCTGAAGAAGCTATCAGGGATCTGTGTGATCATCATGAGAAAATTACCCCGGGCCACTAATCACGGAAACAGAAATGTTGGATAAAATGTATTGTCTAATGAAGCAAAGATTTGGAGAATTTTCCCAGCCGCACCTTTCCTCTTCTTGCTTCAAATGCACTAGATGAATTTCGTATTCCCAGAGGTCATCTGAGATGGACAAAAGATGCCAGCAAATCACAAAGCCTTATCTTTGTGTGGAGATTCTCTCTCAAAAAGCATAAAAGATAAAAGTAAACTAAAATTCGTATCTTGGTACATATGTGTCTAAGTGGCATAAATTATAACATTACATATAAGTAAATAGTAATCACAATACTCTCTGGCCAAAGTATTCGGTGAAATGACTGCTGAGCAGTTCGGTATTCACGTGTCCATGTGTACATGCATATACAGTTGGTCTTCCTGAGTGCTCTGATTACTGACTTTCTGGTAATTACATCTGTACTTTCTCTCAGAGTCATATGACAGCTAGAATTCATTACCGCACTGTGAA
>NC_022010.1:80643302-80656660 GCF_000317375.1 Microtus ochrogaster
CCTGCCTCTGCCTCCCGAGTGCTGGGATTAAAGGCGTGTGCCACCACCGCCCGGCTTGAGGACTCTTTTACGAACAGTGTGAGACAAAAAAAAAAAAAAATGCTTAAGCCAAGAAGACGCAGATGATACTACATAGGAGAACAGCAAGCCAGACAGTCAAACATATAAAGTCACATCGGATTACTGAAGCTAAAGTTAGTGTCTGCAGTTCTTCAAAATACTGCCTTTCTGTGTATTTTTACATACATGTATATGAGAGATACTTTAGAAGAGCATAACCGTCCATTCAAAATATTTTAACCTGTTTGGCAGAAAGGCCTTTTCTGCTCACAGAAACGAATCTGACATTCTCAATGGAAGCATGCTAGCTGTATCGATTAGTGTACTACATGTGGCCTCAGTATTTGTTTTACTAATATTTATCTTCAGTGATGACTAAAGGGAGGGTGAAAAAGAAATTCACCAACCCCCAAAAACATCGCTTTTAGTGAGGACAATCCAAATGACAGATGACAGACTGAATTGACAGGGCCGAGACAAGGGGAAGAATATTTGAGTCTTTTTTTTTTATTAATTAATGTATTTATTTATTAAAGATTTCTGTCTCTTCCCCGCCACCGCCTCCCATTTCCCTCCCCTTCCCCCAATCAAGTCCCCCTCCCTCCTCAGCCCAAAGAGCAATCAGGGTTCCCTGCCCTGTGGGAAGTCCAAGGACCCCCCACCTCCATCCAGGTCTAGTAAGGTGAGCATCCAAACTGCCTAGGCTCCCACAAAGCCAGCACATGCAGTAGGATCAAAAACCCATTGCCATTGTTCTTGAGTTCTCAGTAGTCCTCATTGTCCGCTATGTTCAGCAAGTCCGGTTTTATCCCAGGCTTTTTCAGACCCAGGCTAGCTGGCCTTGACCACATACTCTGAATAGTACTTGAGTCTTTGAGGGCAGAGTTTGCAGAGATCTTAATTCCCATATGCCTGGATACAGTTTTGTCAATCCTTGGCTGGCCAGAGGTCTAACAGTGTTCTTTGTGATCGACAGCTGTGTGTTTATCTCAGAGCAATGCCCTACAAACGCCACCTTATGACAGGAAAGCAGTGCACTGAGCAGCCCTGGCATTCTAGATCTAGGCCTTAAGTTGCTTTGTGTTTTACTGAGGAACATTCCTTGACTGGTTTCTCTTTATTGTAGTCATCACCTATCTGTGTCTGTTTTACCTATACCTAGTCTAGAAGTACTTCTTGAACACATGACAATTACAGCACAAAATAATTGAAAAAAAAAGTGTTCGTTGAGTGCTATTCATATCAGCAAAACATAAACTGAATATATAATTTATTACAGGTAATAGCCAGAAAAGGAGTCTAGTTTATATTACAGTTCTATTTATTATAATGTGGCTTAAAAAAAAAAAAACTCCTCAAAATGATCCTTTCTTCATTGAGTGGTAATCTAACTCAGTTTAATTTGCTTGCTCTTCTCTATATGAAATTTTGTTTTTGTCCCTGGTGCAGTGAAATTGGAATTCAAGTGAATTACCTGTTACTCTCTATATTATTGATATAAGAGATCCCTGTTTGTAAGTCTAAGGAAAGATCCAGAGTACCCTGGTTGTTCTGTTTGTGCAGATTCAAAAGCAATGAAGCGAGCTATTTCCCCTGAATGCTGTTATCCATGACAAAGAAGCTAACTGCTTAATTCCAGGGGTCTGTTATTATTTGTAAACTGGCTCTTAAATAAGAATACTTACAGATGCCTCTTGCTCCAGATGGTACCATTTAACTGCCTGTGTTACTCATGAGTGGTTTTCTGCTTTCGTTTTAAACAAATACTTAACACAGCAATTCGGTTATCAAGAATTCCTTCTGAAAATTGGAACAAAATCCCGAAGTGCTGCATGAAGTGGCAACACAATTTCCTTCAGCTAGGGACACACGGGTTAAAAGTAAATGGAGCTTGACAGTAGAAGGGAATAAAAACAACTACAGTGGAAGCGTAGGGAAAAAAAGGTTCTCTGGACCTCACTGGAGGGCGGAGTGCCAGCTCTTCTTTGTTAATTGCTGGTTTTGTGACCTTAGTAGGGGACACAGACTCCACACACACACACACACACACACACACACACACCAAATCAAAAACAACATAAATGGTAATCACAATTTGTTTCAGGACTAAATAATTAGGAACTCTATGACAAATTTCTGAGTGATGTTAGTAAACGCTACCATAAATAATGCTTTCTACGATAGCATTTATTCAAAGCCCATTAAGTGTGAGCTGGAGAGATCACTCAGTGGTTAAAGACTAGGCTCACAACCAAAAACAATAAACACATTAAGTGAAACCAGAAAATCAGTTTCTACAGTGAAAATCCTCTCTGTCATTAAGATGCTCATATGTGTTGAGAGCATATGATGTCATCTGGGATTAGGGTTCTAAATCCATTCTTGTTGGGAAATGTTTCACATTTCCTTGAAGAGCAGGCATAATCATATGAACGCTCGGACTGTTGAATGACATCACCTGTGGTCTTGGGTCTCCCAGTTGTAAACACTTGATACAGTGATTTCTGCATTTGGTAATGTGAACCAATTCCTTGGTCTATATGTTTGTAAATTTTATTTGTGCTCTTTGTCTGAAGAACCCAGGATCATGCACATAACATTTGAGGCTTTTCTTAGATGGATCTCAATTAACCTTTCTAACATATTTTTTCCTCGAAACTACATTTGTGCTCCTTGCACTCCAGCCAAAATTAAATATTATTTTCTTTTTTTAATCTGTCCAAAATGTAGATGTTAACAAGTAGGCACTTATATTGGACCGACATTCTACTTGACTTTCCTTTTAAAAATGAACACCATTTATTTTGAATATGGGATAGGTAAGCTATCTTTCCTCATTTCTCTTTGTAAACATGGCACTTTCTTCCTTGTCCTTATCCATAAAACCAGAATTTAAAATCTAGTCTTCCCTATTTGATTGCCAAAATCAATTCACTTTGTAGATGGCTCAAAAATAAATTAATTAGCCATAACAGTATACATTAGAACTTGAGAGTCAGTGAAAAAAAAAGCGAAACAAAAAATATTTATTCCCACAAGTTCAGAGGATGCTAGCTGCAAAGCTCTGCTTTGTAGTTAAAGTATAAACACATACTGCTCTTTCTCGTGGAACTTTTCCTATAGAATGAATTAGCATAATTGAAGCTGAAGCTATGTGAAATGGTAATGCTATCTCTGCATTCTTTTTAGTGGCACCTGCAGAAGTGTCATTAAAAAGTCATCTGAGTGTTAGAAAAACAGCTGAAGTGCTAGATAAATCCTTGATGCCAAGCCTCTGACCTGCTATGTGACCTCTGCTGTTTACTTGGCCTTTGTTTTCTTAGATAGCAACTGAGAGAAGTAACACTGTCTGTCTTGAATGTTTGTGAAGTGCCAAGATGGAAATCTTTGTGTCAAAGTTATTAACACCCAGCTCTTATTTTAGATTTAATCAAAAGTCATATGCCTAAACGTCCCCACTTAAATGAAAATGAGTGTAAGATAGAAATTAGTATATGGCAACAACTTTGCAGTTTTTTAAAACTAGAAACAGATTCAACTTGTTGAAATAATGCTAATGTAAATGATAATGCCATGTATTTCAACTTATATTGCAGAGAACACAAGAAAGTTAATTTAAGATGTGTGTACCTAAAAAAAAATCTTTCCTGCAATGTTTCTTCCTTTGGACTTTTTTTTCGTATTTGCTATCCCTTAGGTTTTTTTTGGTATCTGAATATAAGTTAGTATGCTAAAAAATCCCAGATTTTCACATTGCACCTTTTTATTTAATATTTGTGATGAACTCTGAAATAACAACAGTATTAATAGTCTTTTTTTAACATTCACTGAAGTGTAAATCTAATCAAACTTTTCAATAAAAACCAGGAGTCCAAAATCAGGGTAAAAACCTGAAAGAACAGAGAAGCAGAGCAGCAGCCACAGTTCCTTCCTACCTCTTCCATTCTTTTATCCAAAAGGGCCAAGATCTCCACCTTCCCACCCACCCCCATCCCCACTTCCTTATTACTTGCTGTCTCCTCTCTGTGGAAACCTCCAGACCTCTATTGTAAACTCATGGCTAGCTCTGTCCTCTGACTCCAAGAAAGCTTTATTTGTCAGAAGACAATGAAATTATCACACAACAATTAATACTTAATATAACATCCTAGATTGACGCTTCTATTGCTACAGGAACAGAAATGTTCTTGGACTAGGGGTGCCTAATATTAGAGGCACTTCCTATAGAATACCTTCCCAGACAAAAATTCTAAATGAAATCTGAGAGAATAGTCTTTGCTGAAATTTACTGGGGTCTTCATGAAGCATGTTCTCTTCCCTGTATGACGTGAGTCTTGGGTTAATCCTCCAAATCCTCAGACCAACTATATGAGATTGGGTTGACCTTTACATATTTTTATTTATTTACTTTATGTGTATGGGGGCTTTGCCTGCATGTATGCCTATGAACCATGTGTATGCTTGGTGCCCAAGGAAGCCTCAAGAACCAAGATCCCTTGAAACTGGAGTTCTAGACAGCTTTGCATGCTAGGTGCTTGCTGTGAATTGAACTAGCACCTTCCTGGAAAAGTAGCCAGTACTCTTAACCACTGATTCAACTCTCCAGTCCCATTTCCAGACAATTTGTACTAGGGAAGAAAGATTTATCTCGTTATGAGAGCATCATTCTATTGGCTTGGTCCTGGGATGAGTGAAAAGAAAAACAGAATATTTGCATATTGTGGGACAATGGTCTGTATTCTGTCAACTATATTTTAAATAAATGCTGATTGGCCAGTAGCCAGGCAGGAAGTATAGGCAGTTTAACCAGACAGGAAGTAGGGATAAGTCAATGAGAACAGAATTCTGGGAAGAAGGAAGCCCATTCCTCTGCAGTTCTTGCCAGGACACAGAAGAAGCAAGATGTGACTGCCTCGCTGGAAAAGGTACTGAGCCATGTGGCTAACATAGACAAGAATAATGGGCTAATATATGTTATAAGACTTAATAAGAAGCCTGAGCTAATAGGCCAATCAGTTTATAGTTAATGTAGACCTCTGTGTGATTTCTTTGGGATTTAAGGATTGTGGGAACTGGGCAGGACAGAAACTCAGTCAACATTTGCAGAACACCAGGATTCATCTCTCTCCACTTCCTGTCGGTGGATTCAATATGACTAACTGCCTCACACTCTCCTGCCCGCACAGCTACATCTGTATTCACCACCCTATCTTTTATGATGGAATGCAACCTCAAAGTCTGAGCCAACTTAAGTCCTTCTTCTTTAGTTTGGTTTTGCTGAATATTTTGTAATAGCAATGAGAAAGGTAACTGATGCACGCTTCCTTTCAGTATTTGACTATAGCCACTAAGTGCTGTTTTGAGATGTTTAATTCCTCGGGAGAAATAAGTTTGTCCTCAGAAATGATTATGTATCACTGTGGTAGTTTGCTTAGCTATGGTCCACATAGTTCAAATGTTTGGTCACAGGGAGGGGCACTATTATAGGTGTGACCTTATTGGAGGAACTGTGTCACTGTGGAGGCAGGTTGTGAGGACTCCTATGCTCAAGCTATGCCCACTGTGGCACACAGCTGCTTCTGCTGCCTGCAGATAAAGATATAGAGTTCTCATTTCCTTCTTCAGCACCATATCTGCCTGCACACCACTCTGAAGACTGTAGACTAAACCTCTGAAAATGTAAGTCAGCTCCAATTAAATATTTCCTTAGTAAGAGCTTCCATACTCATGATATTCCTTTCTTTCTTTTTTTTCATGGTGTTTCTTCACAGCAATAGAAACATTAAAATGATCATCCATTCACTCATTCATTCCTTCATAAAGTATCTGTTAAAATTCTCTCAGATACTGTCTCAGTTTTCTATTGCTGAGATGAAACACCATGACCAAGAGAAAAACTGGGGAGAAAAGGGTTTATTTGTTACACTTACATAATACTGTTCATTATTGAAGAAAGTCAGGACAGGAACACAAACAGGGCAGTACCTGGAGGCAGGAACTGAGACAGAAGCTGTGGAGGAGTGCTGTTTACTGGCTTTCTTATAGAACTCACGACCACCATTCACCATGGGTTTGCCCCTCCCCCACACTGATGACTGAGAAAATGTCTTATAGCTGGATCTCATTAGGCATTTCCTCAACTCAGGCTCCTTCTTTTATGATGCCTCTAGCTTGTGTCAAGTTGTTATAAAAAACCAACCAGTACAATTGACCCATTGTCGGCTTGACACAGAAACACATCACTCTTAAACCACAGCCTTTCCTTTCCTATTTATCCACGATAAAATTATAAATAATTTATTTTATTTTTTAATATTCATTTATTTATTATATATACAATATTCTGTCTGTGTGTATGCTTGCAGGCCAGAAGAGGACACTAGACCCCATTACAGATGGTTGTGAGCCACCATGTGGTTGCTGGGAATTGAACTCAGGACCTTTAGAAGAGCAGGCAATGCTCTTAATCTCTGAGCCATCTCTCCAGCCCTATAAATAATTTTAAAAGAACCACAGTCTTCACAAATTCAAATATATTAAAGTTTCAATCTCTTTAAGAGGAACAATCACTTTTAAAAGTTCAAGTTTTTCATCTTTGGGCTTATTTAAAAATAAAAATTATATTAAATACCTTCTTCCAGAGTAAAGAACCAGGGCAACATCACAATCTGAACCAAGCTAAACCAAACTCCAACAATATAAATAACTTAATTACTTGGGATTCACTCATTATTTGGACTTCTCCAAAGGGTTTTAGGTCACTTATCCTGTTCTGCCCTCTGCAGCATACATAGCTTGTCTTGTAGGCTCTGGCTGGCTCCCCTTCATGACTGCTACTGTTATTGGTGGTTGTCTCAAGGTAGTGACATCTCCAAAATGCTGGGGTACCTTACTGCAACTGGGCTGCACTTTCACCAAGGGCATCTCATAGGTTCCTTTCATGGTGCCAAGCCTCAGCTTCTTCACATGACCCTACAGTCCTGGGCCTTCAGTTGCCACTGAGACTGCACCTTCACTAATGGCCTCTCCTCACCTCTCACAATTCCAAGTCTCAGATACTCTCATATCCTTTTGCCTTCAAAGCCAGTACCCCCTGGATGACTCTTACTAAGTATTACTAAGTCCTGCTGCCAGCATGAGGTATAACCTTGACTGCCTCTGGAACATAGCTGCTCTGTGTTCTTCCAGAAAGATTTTAGCCCAACAATGCTGGTCTCTTCTTAATCACTACTAATTTCTTAGCTCCAGCTGGTCAGCATCAATTGTCCCAATAGCATAAAGGTTTTTTACTTCAGTAGTTTTGGTATCTTACTAATCACAGTTGATACTTCAGCCCCAGTTAACCAAAAGCACAGACTCTAACTTGAAAATAGGAAACAGTTCCGTTAGACCCTTTAATCTTCATCTGAAACTTCACAAGTCAGGTTTCTATCTTCTGCATTGCTCTCAAAATTCTTATCTTCCTAGCTCCTAACAGAACATCCCACTCAATGGCTTTTCTAGCCCAAAGTTCCAAAGTCCTTCTACAATCCTCTCAAGAACATGGTCAGGTCCGTTACAGCAATACCCCCAATACAATATGGAAAAATAGAAACAACCTTTCTAGCCTAAAACTAGATCTTCTTTTGTTAAAAAATTACTGGGATAGTACTCCTCTCCCCTCCCCTTCTCCTTTACTCTTCCCCTTCCAGCCAATGGAATAGTCAAGATGTAGGAAAGACAGATATGGAGAGAAAGGAAAGAGATATTTTGATTGAGGGAGCCATTAATAGGGCTAGCAAGAAATCTGTCACTAGAGAAATTCTCAGGAATCCACAGGATTACCCCAGCTAAGACCCTAAGCAATAGTGGAGACGGTGCCTGAACTGTTCTTGCACTGTAGTCAGATTGATGAGTATCTTAAATGCCACCATAGAACCTTCATCCAGCAACTGATGGAAATAGAGGCAAAGACCTGCAGCAGAGGGCTGGGTTGAGGTCCCAAATTCCAGTGGAAGAGAGGGAGGAGTGAGAATATGAGCAAAGTGGTCAAGACCATGATGGGGACACCAACTGAAACAGTTTACTTTCGTTAATGTGAACCCACCAACTGCAGCCAGACGGGGAAGGAACCAGCATAGACTAAACTACACCCTCTGAATGTGGGTGACAGTTGTATGGTTAAGGCAGACTGTGAGGTCACTGGCAGTGGCACCCGGATTTTATCGCTACTGCATGTACTGGAATTGTGGGAACCCTTTCTCTTTGGATGGATACCTTGCTCAGCCTAGATATAGTAGGGAGGGCCTTGGACCTTCCTCAAAGCAGTGTGCTGAGGAGTGGAAGTGGGGGTTAGGGTGGGTGGGAAGGTGAAGGGAATGAGAGAAGGGAAGGGAGTGGGAACTGGGATTGCTACATAAAATAAAAAATGAGATAGTTTTCTTTTTTAAAAAATAAAAAAATATTGGCTAAATCAATAAACAAATGAACTCAGTGTTTCTTTATAGTTTCCAGCAGTTAGAGTAGATTTGCAGTGTTCTCTCTGCTAACTCAATTTGCTAGCGCAGCCTATGGTTACTTCTTGTCTGAAAATTGCTTAAAGCTTTGAAGATAAAATTTTTAATTTGTTAACAAAAAAAGACTACAACAAAGAATCAAGCTTCAAACACATAGAAATTTTAATTGACATTTTAATTTCACTGTCGCTACCATGTATGTTCTAGAAACAGATTGTCAAAACTGCTGCCATTTATATAAAGTTGATAGCCTTCAGTGATGACGACTACTTTTAGGTTAAATTATCTAGATTTGCCATTCACAAGACTCCTAAGATATCTAAAGTTAAAATGCATCTTGTCGTTTTGGAAAAGGAACTCCTTGATATTAAAGCATTGACATTCCAAGATAATTTATGGATCTTTGGTTCCGGAGTGCTTCTGGATGAACTAAGTCGCATTCTTCTATGTCTATAGAAATTTAAATATAACTATTCTCAAAAGGTAGTGACCAGGCTAGGGTGCTTCCAAAAGATCCTTTTCAGTTTTCTGTCCTATAGATAACTCAGTATTGTCTTCTTCAGTAGCAGAATTTTTGTGAAAATTTCTATATATGCTCAAAACTGGCCACATTTGAATGTAAATGAGGGGATGGCTTTTCAAGACTAGAGATTTGATAAAAATATGGTGCAAACCAGTCTCATTCCTATCCATTATTAATTTGTTTTGATCAATTAAATATTAATGACTGATTGAAACATGACTGTCAAAAAATGTCAAGCATACAAAAATTTCCTGAGTACCTTCGTTAGATCCACTCCATGGTTTTCAAAGTAAAATTGCTCTGTGCATTCTGAAGAGTGATCTAAAAGAGACATACTTCTAGTTTCTAATGAGTACGTTCAGTAAGAGGATAGCAAGTAAAAGTAAAAAAAAAAAACAAATAGTAAGAAACAGATAGATAAAAGCAGCAGATAGCAAAATTCATTAAATTAAGCACTTAAGAATATTCAACATTCATCCTCATTTATACTCTGTCATGTGGCAGTAGCTTTATCCCGCATGGCAAAGTCATCTCCTGCTCCCCTGGAAATAACTCTTGTAGACCAGGCTAGCCTCTAATTCACAGAGATCTGCCTGCCTCTCCTCCCAAATTTTGGGATTAAAGGCATGCACCACCATCACCAGTTTTTTTTTTTTCTTCCTGCTCCCTCTGTATCTGTCTGGTGACTCCTGACTCCATCCTGTCCTTCCCATCATCCTTAGTTTGGTTGTGCCACCTCTCTGCCTGGCTACTGGCCAATCAGCATTTTATTAAACCAATTTGAGTGACAAATCTTTACAATGTACAAGAGGATTATTACACAGTACTTACCACTTTAACAAGCTTAAACAGCACATGCAATTTACAAATATAATGAATATTCCAAAACATCAGTAACCCAAGAGATAGAGTGCTTTGTCAAGAAATGTAAAAAGTTGTATACATGGTTTACATCTTTACCATCTCATTAATCTATATAAAAAAGGGAAAAACAGTTTTGCATTTAAATTTTTGTTACAAAAATATGTATCTGTTATAAATCAGAAGCCACAAGAATTTTTCATTAATAAGAGATGACATCTAGACATCTGACTTTAAATAATTTTGAATTACTTTGAATTGTAATTTCACAATAGCTTCCCAAGAGCACTCCCTACCTCTCTCTTGCTTCACTTTCTGCGTCTTGGTAGAAATGGATGCAAGGCTCGTCTATAGGTGAATTTCATAGTCCTAAATTATGGGTTCATTACTTACATCATTATCATAGCTTCTGTAACAACAGTCTTCAATGTTAGTAGTTAATTTATGAGAAAATCCAATGAAAGCTTTTACTTTGAGATTAGCATATTAAAACTCGATATTTCAAAAGTTAGATAAAGTAGAGGTGTGAAACAGCCTCATGGCTCTATGTGTATTGGCAATTTATTTTGACTAACTACACATGAATGGCTGGCTGAAGCTTCACATTCAAGGGTATGAATCACGCAAAATTGTCTTGCATCTTTATGAAGAGTTGCCATTACCACATTGCTAAGACTCTCTTTCTGATCTGACTGTGACTGCATACACTTCAGTTTCTAATACTCCTAAGTTACCATCTCTATGTGCCTTAAGCTGGGTCTTCACATGCTACTAAAGTACTTTGGCAGCTGTAAGGAAATTTCAGGGAAAAAGGACTTGCATATTCAAATTACTGAAATGACAGCTTTATTTTCAGCTAGTTTTTATTTATGGATGCCTCTCAATTTGCTACCTAATACAGACAGATGGGGCCATGAATTCTGAAGAAAATTTCCATTTTGGGTCTTTATTGCAGAAATGTCTGCATGGAAAGAAAACTCTAAACATGGCTTTCTTTATTCAGAAAACATGGCTTCCTTTGTTAACTTTATACGTTTCCCCCTACCATACATACTTAAGTCGGGAGCCAAGACAGAAGACTTTCAGGAACGACGTGGACACGTTGTTTTTCTTGCCTTTTTTTGCTTCTCTCTCTCTGCTTTTCTAAAATATTGCTGTTGTGGGAAATGTTCACTTTCTTATTGTCTTCTGTCTTGTTCCTCTGAGGTCTTCAGAAGCTGGGATCAGTGCTTTTCTTCATATCTGTAAGTGCTTGCCAATGGTAAAAAAAACTGATGAAGTTCCTTTCTACCCAGTTGTTTTTAAATCAGTATTATATCCATGAGATTCAATAAAAATAATTTCAAGAATGAATTTTACAGTACTTCATTTGAAATCATAAAGCTAAGACCTATCAGAAGAGTTAATATATAATGAATATTACAATACTTGACTTGAAGGCATGAAGCTAGGATTTATCAAAGGATATATTATATAATCAATACTATGATTCGATAGTTAAGAGTTGGAAAATGTAAGCATAATTGTTTCCTTGTTTCCGAACTTAAGATCATTCACTTTTTACTTTGGCATCTTAGTAAAAAAGTGTTTCTTTGGATAATAGTAATAAAAGTTCAGTGTTTATTTTAGCAAAGTTCACCATTAAAATGTCTGTGGCTCAGGATAGGGCTTGGAGTGTGGCTTGGTACAACTCTTGCTTAGGACACCCAAGCCCTTGATACAATCTTTAACACCTCATAATGGTGCTCTTGGGTATACATGCATGGACAAACCATTATAAAAACAAAAAGTCTGCTCTTAAATTCAACTAAAACCTAAAACCTCTTATGTTATGTTTGATCTAATACTCATAATTTCAGGAAAAAGACTAATTTCATCTTTCCTATGACACATCGCCAAATATTTGAAGAAATAATATGTTTTTTTTTTAAATCTAGAGGTTTGGTAGATCTATTTTATATAAGATTACAAAAGTCAGGTTTCAAAATATCAATAAATTTGCAAGTTGGTTATCAAATTAGCCATTATTAAAAATAAAATAATACAGGCTGGGTGATGGTGGAGCATGCTTTCAATCCCAGCACTTGGGAGGCAGAGGGAGGCAGATCTCTGTGAGTTTGAGGCCAGCCTGGTCTACAAGAGCTAGTTCCAGGATAGGCTTCAAAACTACAAGGAAACCCTGTCTCAAAAACAAAACAAAACAAAGCAAATCAAACAAACAAAAACCAAAAAATATAAATTTCTGTTAAAGAAAATATATTAAAAACAAAAGTAGTAAGAAAGTTCTTCACTTTTTGATTATTTATTATACATTACTATTACCTATAATTAACATTATTTACACCTATAGTATTGAAGAAATACTATATATTACTATATACTTATAGATTGATGCTTGTATCCCTCCCAAAGTTCATGAATTAGAATAAAACCCTAATCTATAATATGACCAGATTTGGAGGTGAGTCTTTGGAAGCTAACTGGGTAATCGGTATGAAGCCCTCAAGAGAGTGTAGGACCACCCAAGGAGTTCATTTGACCATGCTGTTAGAATACACCTTTTAGCTACTACCACTATCTTTCTCAGAAACCAAGGCTCGTCTTCCCTGCAACTGACAGACCTCTGATCTGAAGACTCAAAAAGCAAGCCAGCTACTTTCTTACAGATAAATATAAGTTCCTATTTATTACCTGACACCTTGGCACATAAATCACGTGGAATGGAGAATTGCTGCTGATGATTTAAACTTTGAGTTTTATTCATTTAGAAGACTGTTATTGTGTTAAATACTGGTTCTGCTATCCATAAAAATTTAAGAGGAAAAAATACTACTTATTTGCCTATCATCAAGATTTTTTGAAAGAAGACAATATCACTGATTAAAAATGCACCATAAATGGGTGATGGTGGAGCATGCCTTTAACCCCAGAACTCAGGAGGCAAAAGCAGTAGTTTTTTTGAGTTTGAGGCTAAGTTTATGTACAGAGCAAGTTCCAGGCAGTCAGGGTTATAGAGAAATCTTGTTACAAAAAAGAAGAAAAAAAATGCACTATAAAACCACAAAACATGGGCAGTAGGTAGCACTTGCCTAGTGTCTATAAAACCCTCTTCTCATTCTCTAGCACTGCAACAAAGAAAGGCAAAAGGAAATATGCATAATTAGATAACACATATGAATAGCTGAGAGCATAGTCTACAATAAGCCGATTTTTCACTATTAAAAAATAAAAATCTAGATAGATATGACATAATTGAAAGTAGGTTAATTTACATTTTCCTACCTCAAAGTAATCCTTCAGATTTTCAAAATAAAAAGTAAATCCAAACGTTTATGAATGTAAACACACAAATGTCACAGCCGTCTGCAGAATAAAGCAGCAATGACTTAAGAATGGAGTGAGGCTTTAATGGCTCAGTG
>NC_022010.1:80656760-80669895 GCF_000317375.1 Microtus ochrogaster
ACCTCTCTCCTTGTATTGTTAACATGACACAGGCTTTTGGGAAGAGGGAACCTGAATTAAGATAATGTTTCCTTGAGACTGGCCTGTAAGCAAGTCTGTGGGAGCTTTTTCTTTATTAATGATTGATGTGGGAAGACCCAACCCATTGTGGATGGTGCCACTCTGGATAGGGTGTCTGAGCTGTGTAAGGAAGCAGGCTGAGCAGTCTACGAGGAACAAGCAACTCAACAGCATTCTCCATGCTTCTATCTAGATTTGCCTTCAGATTCCCGCTTAGTCCCTGTCATGTCTTCCCTCTATGACTTCCAGTTATCTGGAAGTATAAGAAGAAATAAACCCTTTCTTTCCCACTCTAATAAGAGGCTGCTTGTTCATTTCCCACCTGCCCAGACTCCTGAAATAACCACACAGAAACTTTATTAATTAAATCACTGCTTGGCCTATTAGCTCTAACTTCTTATTGGCTAGCTTTTACCCCACATTGCTTTGGGCCATGGTCTGTAACACAGCACTAGACACCTAAAATAATATACCTTTTCTTTTCCATGTTTGTTTCAGGACCTCTGATTTCCATACTTTGTATCTTATACTATGGTTTTCTCCCACAAATGGAAATTTTCCCTTTTTGAAAAGTGCTTTTATAAGCACAGCAGCAAGAAGAAACTGTGATTCAGTAGAAGATGGAACAAGAAATCTATTACATCAAGTTGTCATCCTAGATTGGACAGAATTGTCCTGACAAGTTTGTTTTCTTTATGTAGTATTGGAGAGTGTAATTAGGGAAGAACATTTTCTCAAATCAACATATCTCTCTTTTTAAATCCAAGTTGCTTTCTGTGGGAACATAACCTCTCTTTTCATGGCTGCTTGTGAAGCTGAAGAAAAAGGGATCATTCATAGCAAGAGGATGCGCAATAATGTACATATCCTCCCAAATGTTAAAAACTCATTTAGCTTTACAAAGAAATTGTCTCCACACAATGAAAACCTCCCAGGAAGTCCAACTGCTTATTTGTTTGTTCTTTCAAGTGAAACAAATCATCATTAAAAGGTTCAGCTTCAAATTAAGACCTTTTAGGAGCTTAGAGGGACTTGCTCACAGAAGTTCAAATCCCTTAGAAAATGGCTCATTGCTGTCTGTGAGAAAGAGAAAAATAGCTACTGATGAGATTCAAATTAGTATCTATCTTCTCATTCGTTAATTTTGAACATAATTCATAGGCCATTATGCTCTAGAAATCAAAAGAATTATTTCTTATTGTAGCACTTCATTTTTCATCATTATACACACACAATGTCCAATTTCACCCCACTTATCCAACATGGCGCTTAAAGCAGGCAGGAGAGATTAACTCTAATACTTACATTTGGCTTTAATTCATAGCTTTATAAAGACATTTACTGTTCCAAATATGTATTTACACAATAGAATATGATGAGTCATTTAAAAAATATAAACATACTAGTTTTAAAAATTGCTTAAATATGTACTTCTGCCTAAGACTTTCTCAGGATATTCCTATGAGTCACAGCAACAGCTCCCTAATATTTGAATCACACCACTTCTCAGCACAAAACAAATAATAAAACAAGAATGGTGCAAGGGTAGGGATACCTCTCAAAATAGTCAAAATATTTTCATCTTTTATCTTTTTGGATATTCCACAGCTGTACAAGGATTGGCCTCAGTTCAACTAGAAACACCTTCAATTTGTTTTGACTATGCTTTCAATAATATTATAGGGTTGCTTTTTAAAGACTCTGATAATGAAACACCTGGGAAGATGCTCAGGGACTAATAGTATTCTCTTTTTGTAAAGAGAAATACAGATGACAGGCCTTGTTCTTGGCTATACACTCATGTGACTACACTACCAAGCTCTCTTTGCTTTTTAATAGTCTGTTGTACATATTTTAAAAGTACTTGAAATCTTATTTTCTGTTGAAGTGAGATTGAAGATGAGCACCATTTGAGGCTAATGTCAATGTAATCATATGCTTGTGATTGCTAATACTACCTTAACATATCATTGTTGGCTATGAATTCTGTACAAAGTGAGGGAGAAGTGAAAACAGCTATAAATATCCATATTATGGACAGCAGAAGAAAAAAATTCATTGTAGGACACATCTGCTCTTCACTCTTTTATTAATGACATCTGTTTATGTAGTAGGGTAATCTCATCTAAATATTGTACCAAAACATATTTGTTGTAAGTGCTGTATGCTATACTTCTGTTTCAAGTATTTTCTGAGGATTTCTACAACAACCTATTTGACATCCCCTAAAGCATGTTTTTGTTTTCTTTTTCTCCACCCTGGGGAACAGACTTTGATTGGCAAACCTGTGTAGAGAATATACTGAGAAGTGTTTTCTAGTCAAAAGGCTACTGAGTATGAATAAAGTAAGATTGGGCAGAAAAAAGTAGTTGAATTGAAATAATATCTCAACGAAGGCATCCCAGAATGTATGGAAGCTGTGGTATTGGGATGGTGTTTCAGGTATGTGTTATATCTAGAAAATGGGAGATAGTAGAAGCTTTGGTTTAGAACCTGAGGATTCCATGCTCAGGTTTTGTAGTTACTGAAGCAGAAGCTTGAATATGACGTCAACTTTGTTACTTGAGTTAATAAAAAGAAAAGCACTGACATAGTGACTCTAAAAATCAAGACTGACCATGTGACCAAAAGGGAAAGATTAAGTTTGACTGACTCCATTTGGGTTCCCTTCCTATGATATATTGGCTGAAGATGAGATCTAACACAGAAATTAAGATGCTAATCCCGCTGCATTCTCAGATTTCTGGCTCTCTATGTAAAACACGATTTAAAAAAATTCAATTCCTGTTTTTTGTCTCTGCAACAAGCAACAGGGTCATTTACATATATACTATATAAATGCCATCTTGAAGCAGAATGGGACAGAGCAGGAGGTCCAGAAGGCCTTTTGCAAAGCCTTACAAAATTAGCATATGAAAAATAAGTTGACAAAAGAGACAGACTGGAAGCACTCCCCCTCCCTGAACCAGACCAGCTAAAACTACACACAGGCATAGATAAGTCAGAGGCAATCCTGAGAGCCTGCAAGAAACCCATGGCTCATTGAAATACTGCAGCATACACCTTGAATAGATACCTAAGGTGCTGACGAAATAATGATACACAAAACTCTGTGTAAACCTATATGTAACAGACCGTGGCCAGAAAGGCTGGTATTAAACAATGAGGTACAAAACCTGCTCCTGTGCTAAACCAAATACAGACCTCAACTCTCTGTGCAGTGGGTGGTGGGTTCTCATCTGCTCAACTCTCTCCCCCATCCTAGGCTAATGAACTCTCTCTGCTGCGTATGTACCTCTACTCAACTCTGTCAGGACCAAAGAACCCAGAACACATCTAGAGGCACCCTCCAAACCTGAATATCGGCCAATATCAATTACATTCTCTTTAAATATCACAATGTTAATATACCTGTAAACCTGCTTTCTTGTACAACTACTGTGGCATATTTGTTATACTCTTTGGCAGGATGATTTGGATATAAGGAAGGTATAAAATCTAGACCTGATCTATCATTAAGAAGAAATCAACAATATTTAGGCAAGTGATCACTCGTTAGAACCTAGAGTCACATCTTGGAAAAAACATTCTTTTTGGCTTCTATGTAATTTGGTATCTGAGCTTAGACATGTAAAAGACTAGCATGCTCAAGGTGTTTAAGAAATAGCAATGCTAATAAGATTTGTCTCCCTAAAATTTGCTAGTTTTTTGTTAACTATTTTTGATAGTTTCAATATAAATACTACTGGTATTATTACTCTCATACTTTTGGCAAATAATGAAATAAAACGTTCCCAAAACCTTATTACTAGAATGTAGCAGATTTAGAGTTTAAATGGATGCTATTTTACTAGCCTAAAATTTGAGTCATTACCCAATGATCTCTCTGGAATATATAAATTTCAAGACTAAAATCACCCCTGTGTTATCTTATTATGGAAGTATCAATAACATTGCTTAAAAGTCACTACGGTTTTTGGAAACAGTGTTATATTAGTTCCTTTATTGTGACTGTTACCAATAGCTTGCCAGTGACAAGTAAAAGGAAAGGCTAAGTTTCATTTCGTAGATTTCAGTACATGAAAGTTAGGAGGAGAGAAGTGAGGTTTTTCTGCCATAAAAGCCAACAAACCAAGAAAGGAATTGAACAGCAAACTATCAGGGCAAAACCCAGCCTTCAAGGGTATGCTTTCAGTGCCTGCCTTTCTCCAAGTAGCTTCTACTTTCTATCTTTTACCAATTTCAATGTTGCCACAATGGTTGGCATTCATCAAAGAATTAATCCCTTTATTTTGCAGAGGCATCGTGATCTAACTCTCTATAGAAATGCCATAACCGACATATCCAGAACCTCAACACACAATCTCCAAGGCATTTCTCCATCTAATCGAGTTTCCAGTTTAGATTGGCTACTACAAATGTGTATTGTTTGTGGTTATGTTAAATGGATCTCTAACCAACTTCCTATAGTGTAAGCACCCTTTCCTAGAATTCTTTCCTTGCACTGGAATAGAGTTGCCTGAAAGGAAAATATGTGAAATTTGGGAGATAGAAGTAATACAGCAGTCATTATTCTCCAAAGATTTTGGTAATCATGTGTAGTGATGAGTAAGTCCCATGGTTCTCTCTCCTCCACATTGAATCAGATTTCTTTCCAAGTGTTGATTCCTGGACATCTGCAGCCAGCATATAACCTCCTGGTTTTGGATGAATACTCAGAGAATCACGAGTTTCTGCTAAACTTCTTATCAGTTACATTTTCATAGTTCTGTTTCTCATGGTCTTAGTTGTATCTGACCACTGAGGATGACCAGTTGGTCTTCTTATTCTTCCTCTTTTCCTTTTTCTGTCTTCATTATCTCATGGTTATGAGAAATCTAACACATAAAATAAAGGCTCTATCTTTCGTTTTAAATGGTTCTTGTTTGCTTAGTGAATTCTGAGTGATACAGAAACTAGTGCTTGGGGAAGCATGCTACCATAATAAAAATCTTAAACCATTAGGCTTTAGGATCAAGGGAATGAGCCTTGTAATGCTTAGAGAAAACCCATAATGTATAAAAGAGAACTTTACTGGAGAATATGCCATGCACTTGAATCCAAATGAAAAAAACATAGTTCAAACTGAAAAACCTCAATTTTCTATAGACATAAGTTTAAATGAGATATTTAATCAGATAAAAGTATGACGTGTATTCTCAGGAAATTAATGGTTACTCAAAGAGAGGTATCCAGAACTTACACAGTACATGGATCTTAGAACCCTGAATCAGAGAGAACTAAGGATTATTAAATCAGTAACATTTAGCATTCCTGATGAAGTTTGGAGGTATAAGATAGGTTATTCGCTATATTTGGATTTATATTTACCTTTCCTTTTCTCTTTTATTTAAAAGACATTTTTTTTTTGGCCTGGAATATAGGTGCACACATTTAATCCCAGCAATCGGGAGGCAGATGCAGACAGATCTCTGTGAGTTCAAGGCCAGCCTGGTCTACAAGAGCAAGTTCCCAGGACAGGTCCCAAAGCTAAAGTGAAACCCTGTCTTGAACCCCCCCCCCACCAAAAAAAAAAAAAACCAACCAAAAAAAAAAACATTTTGTTTTGCTCTTTATCTGGTTCCTGCAGCTTCTTTATCCATGAGCAGCAAAGTCTCTCCCATATCCTGGATTCAGCCTTAAACAAGATTAGCGAATTCCCTTCCTTGCTGGCACACAATGAAAACATGGTGGCCAAAGTCAGTGAGGTGATATCCACAATCAAGTTCCAGATGAAGAAGGTGCTGTGTCTGGGTGCTGCTGTCAGCCATGAGAAGATGACTGATAATAAGCTGGTCTACAACATCTACTTGGCTGTCAACTTCTTGATGTCCTTGCTCAAGAAGAAATGGCAAAACATCCAGGCTTTGTGTATTAAGAGCATCACAGACAAGCCCCAGCATCTGTACTAGGACACCCCAAAAACCTTAGTGCTACGAAAAAAAAAACCCACAAAAACATTTTCTTTCATAGCTGCTGCTATGAAATTACTATATACTCCTAATTTTGAATCTCATTTCTGCTTTTGTGCATTAGCATCTGTTGTCATTGTTATTTTAATGCTGACCAATGTTGGTTATTAGAAGATCATATACTTTTGGGTTTCTAAGTTTTTAAATTCAAAAGACTTTGTATAAAGTAAGTAGACTCTAAAGAGTCGTCCTATAGTAGGTTCTTTGTTTGTTTGCTTGTTTGTTTTTCACTTTTTGCTCTTTTGGGGGGCCTGCCACCCAGCTCCTAAAAAAATACATGGAAACTTATTCTTGGATTGTTTCTAGACAGCTTTGCTAACTTAAGCTATCCCATTTATCTTTTGTCTCTGGACTTTTACATTTCTTTATTCTATATCTCTCTTTCCTTCTTACTCTTTGGTTGACTATTTTGTTGGATGGCTAGATCCTGGCATTTTCCCCTCCTTTTCCTTTTCTCACTCCTTGCTCCTCTCTTTTTTCTCATTATATTTATTCTCTCTGCCTGACAGCCCCACCTAGCCCTCTCCCGCCTAACAATAGGGGATTTAGCTCTTTACTAGACCAACCAGGTATTTTAGGCAGGAAAAGTAACATAGCTTTACAGAGTTAAACAAATGAAACCTGAAAGAAGGCAACATATCTTTGCAACTTTAAACAAACATTCCACAACATAAACAAAGTAGCACATCTTAAACTCTTGTAGAAGAGGCCACTTGTTCGTTTCCTAGCTGCCAGGAGGAGAATCCCACATCATTAAGCTAATATTCCACAATACCACCCTGACAAATAACCTAACTTAAATGTAAACTTGCACTTTGAACCAGACCTAAATCACTCCATACATGGATAATACTTTGAGGGATCTTTTCTAGAAATTAACACTTTTAACATATGGAAAAAATATGAATTATATATAATTGCCAAGCAATTAATTGCTCTCAAGTCTAAACATGCATGTATTCTTTCAAGGAGGAATGGGTTATAGTTTTGTGAAACCTCCTTTAACGAATAGTTGTATAGCAAACAATGCTGTCCCAGTTTTTGACCTATCCCATGACAGAACTGAAAAGTTTGACTTTTGCTTTGTTAGATCTCTGAACTGCTTCTTCTAATTCCTTTTATGGATATTAAGCTCATCACCCCAACCAAACTTTTCAATGCAGTAGATCTGTAAATGGGATCACCTAGAAATGTCCAGATCTACCAAAGCACGTAGAGGAATTCAGCTTCATGAGTGACTCCAATTACTGTGCCTTGTGCAGCAAAACAGCTTGTCTATTCCCATCCAACCCAGAGGATTATAAGATGTAGTAAATTAGTTTTATTTTAAGTCACTAAACCTGGGCATATTTGTTATACAGTAATTCATAACTGAAATATATAGAAATAAATACACACGTAAGGAATTAAATAACCAATCAAAATAAAAGCTTGTGTAAAGGCTTTACATTGCATTATGTAGGACATCCCTAGTATGTTGCTCTTTCTTTCCTTTGACTTCTACCAGCTAGGACCTTTGTGAAGCTTTAAACCTGGTACCACCTAGAGATTCTAAAAGTTAGGAGAAGGCACTGATATGCTAATGTGAAAGTGAACGAGAATTTAGATAAGGCTGTTGGATTGCCCTCAAAGGTTTAGGTGAGAAAAGATTTTATTTTTATTGTTTTACTAGAATGTTATTATGCACAGGGATTTTTAATTGTTTTTGTTTCTAAAGATGTATTGTCAGATTTTAAAGTGTGTGTGTGTGTGTGTGTGTGTGTGTGTGTACATAGAGTGTATGTACCCCAAAGGCCAGAGACATTGGATTTCTTAGAACTGGAGTTAGAGGAAATCCTGACTCACCTGATGTAGGTGCTAAGAACTGAATCAGCGTCCTCTCCAAAAGCAGAATACATTCTTAACTGTTTATCCATCTCTCCAGCCTATATTTTGATCTCTTTGTGTACCCTAAATATTGAAGTACCTTTTAACTAAGGAACCAAAAAATAAATAAATAAAAGACAGTTTCTCCTTATTGTGCATGGACCCAAAACCAGTTCAGGCCAGACCTGACCTCCTATTCAACATAACCTAGTGGATATGTTGGGGATACATTGAATAAACACTACCTAAATTTGATTGCAAAAAAAAAAGTAAATAGAAAAACCTAAAGTAATAAAATAAATGAGGTAGAAAATAAATCTTTAATACTGTGGAAGAAAAGGACTTACAAAACAACAATATCTAAAGGTCTAATACACTAAAGGTCATAAAATGTCATTGATTGGTTGTATGTCAGCACTAAATGAATACACTTAAGAAAACAACAGCCATGAGATAAAGGCAAAGTGATAAAGTTTATTTCAAAATAGATCAGCTATCGTTTGACTGGGGAGTGTGCATTTGAAGCTGATTGCTTGTTTTCTTCCTTCCTCCGGGACAAGAGCATATGTAAATGACAGACATAAGGAAATGGGAAGAAGGGGAAAAGGATAGACTTTATAGAAACTACTAAAAAGGCAATAATGAGGAATGATTTAACAAAATTCAAAGGTTTCAGATCATTTGAGAGCCTGGAACAGCAGATGGCAAATATAGCTCAATTCCGACAAACATTTAAAATGAAGCGAAGCAATGGAGAAAAGAGGGCTATGGAAACACGTTTCAATGGACCAATCACCCAGGGTGCCCAGCAAGGAAATATTTGAACATTTGTAAGAACCAGTTTAGTGCAAAGGCACATTCCTTTTATTTGAAGATCAGTATAAGGAATTATTTTAAGAATTAATTTTTACTTGTTATGAGAAAAATAAAATGAGTGAGAACAAAAATACTCAGAAAAGGATTGCAGTAGATAGTTTGTGGAATAAGAGACTTGTTGACAAAGGCTTCTGTTCTGCCCAGTCCCACAGCCAATCTGTCCAAATGAAACACCCAGAGGTCTATATTAATCATAAACTGGTTGGCCTGTTAGCTCAGGCTTATTACCTCTTACATCCCACATTAACCCATAATTCTTGTCTGTGTCAGACATGTGGCTTAGTACCTTTTAGCAGTGATGCATTCTCATCTTGCTTCCTCTACGTCTGGGTGACGACTGCAGACTGCACCTTTCTTCATCCCAGAATTCTCTATTATGTTCGCCCCGCCTATACTTCCTGCTTAGCTACTGGCCAATCAGCATTTTATTAAAACAATACAACTGACAGATCTTTACAGGGTACAAGACCATTGTCCCACAGCAGAGATTCTTAGTCATAACTCCAGGAGATTTCATTTCCCTGAGATGAAACAGCATTACTATAAGTACACATTACAGTGTGACTAGAAAGTGTACCCACCATCCCTGGTTTGGAAGGCTCTGAGATTTTTAGGAGATTAGAATTATTTGGAGACACTGCTTTGTAAGAGATTACAGAAAGAAGACCCTTACAGCTCTTTACTTCTCTTCTCTGCTACATTTTGTCCCTGCTTTCTGTACACATACACTTGTAGACATTAAAAATATCAGATTCATAATGGTCTCAGAAATGCAGAACTAAGTCACTGAGAACCTGCAACTGCAACACCAAATAACAAATTCTTCAGTAATGTTTATTTTGTTACAGTTATTGTTTGTTGTTCTGGTTAATGAAATGCATTACCTTGTTAATTCATTTAATAGGATACATTTTAATAACTTTGGAAATATTGTATACTCTATAAACTATGCAAAACTATGAGCTGTTTATACTCATTGTCATAATCACAGAGAAGGCTCTATATACATGTACATGGCTAAATTTGGCTGGAACATCGAACATGGACATCTATTTACATGTAGCTTTGTACTTAATTTCTTTACGTTAGTCATTTTTCATGGGGTAAATGAAAAGAAGAGGAGAAAGAGGAGATAGAAGCTAGACAGATAAAATCAGGGACCTGTAAAATAGAAGTTCTATAAATGTCCTTGGCTCTTTGTCTGAGAAGAATATCAGAAGATTATTATTATGATTGTTTAGCTTTTCTAAAGCTGTACCTTTGCTTGAAGGCTGTACAAGAGGCTGTTACCACAATGCCAGTCCAGACACCAAAATCCTTCTGCTAAAAAGTTTTGGAACTAGATCTACGGATTTTTATGCTAGAATTGTGGTGTAAGAGGGCCTTCTGCATTTTTGTTGATTTCATTGATTATTAAAGAAACTGCCTTTGCTTAGTTGATAGGGCAGAACTCACGTAGGCAGGGAAGACAGAACAGAATGCTGGGAAGAGATGCCATGGTTGTCCCGCCCGAGACAGACGCTGGTTAGACTCATGCCATTAAGCCACAGTCAAATGGCGATACACATCAATGGAGATGAGTTAAACTAATATGTGAGAGTTGCCCAATAAGAGGGTAGAAATAATGGGCCAGGAAGTGTTTAAATAATACAGTTTCTGTGTGATTATTTCAGGTTTACTCTAGCAGGGCAGCCGGGACAAATAAGCGGCCCCACTCCTCCTACAACAGAATTGAGTAATATCCAGTCTCCTCCATCCATCTTCTAAGTGATGTTATAGTTACCATGTGGGGGTAGTGACGATTTATCAGTTGTCTTTATAAGTGCTCTACTGAGGCCTGCTAAGGGAAACCTATTTCCTCCTGTTGAGAAGAATGGGACCGACTTCTGTCCTTGACTTACTGAAAACTATGTCAAAAAGAGAGAAAGAATAATTATCTCTTTTGTGAGGTAATGTACTCCCTTCCCCAAACCCAGAAACCTACTCTCTGTGTATTCATTATGATTCTATCATAGGGCTCTGTGTGGTTGACAAAGCTTAACTCAGGAAGGCACAATTTATTTCTTTCAGATATTGGTGATGCTTTTTTTTTGGAAATTTGGCGTTTTCCTTCTTTGAAGATAGCCCCTTTTGCTTTAAAGAAATACTTTCTCTTTTCCAGACAACTTTCAAGATTTACAGCTTGCCATACCTATGGTTTTTCTCCTTAACTCTAATAAAATTGTCCTTAATCTTCCTTCAGAGATGTCTGTTAAATTCTTTCATTAATGAGACTGAGATCCCCAAAGAGGAAATCCCAATCTCCCTAGTGACATCAACTGAGAGAGCATCCAAGGCTTCACTCTTATCTCATTTACAACAAACAATTCATTAGGGTATTTTCCCCAGCAGGTTTTATATTTTATTTGGACATAATAAAGTTAGTCCTTCTGTAGTGCTTATGGTATATTTCCTAGATTGACAGTCACATTTGAAAAATGTTTTAGCCTTTGCCAGTATTTTGAAATATGGAACCATCTCTTGCTCTCATCTTTAGAGGTCATTTTTTCCCCAGAGTGGTACTGTTGATCACATGTTCTTGGAGGTACTACAGTGTTCTTGTATGTGTTGATTTTGACCTAAGTTAAAAACTGATACACCTATCAGGAGTATCTAGAATCAGTCCACTGAAGTGGCAGGAGGACTCAGAGATGTGCATGGAAATACAGATTTAAATCAGGGTAAACTTTAATTAGAGGTTTAGAGAACAAGTTCTCCAGAGACACAAAAGTATAGTAATCAACAAAATAAGACATAACTGGCATCTGGAGTCCAAAGATTAAAGATAAACATCTCCATAGTACTTCTCAAATTAGGTTCTTCTGTACTTCTTTTTGGTAGGTTTTTAATTGCCTCTAGATCATCAAGTTAAAAAGATAAGGGGATTGTCTTTCCAAACTTCAAAATGAACTTCCTGGGTAAGACTGACTATATTTCTAAATATGGGGAGTTGTAAGTTTTCACATTGATATAATAAACTTTTAGTGTAGTTTGATTCTTTGCTTTATGTTTCATCCATCTGCCACATGGGATTATTTTAGTTGTTATACTGATAATAACTTGCATCTACATATGGTTTAAACTTATTACTTATACAGAGACCAAAGAATATATTTTAATATGATTTTTTTTTGTCTGGTAAACAATGAAAATGAGTAGTAACAGAAGAACCTCATGCTAGGATCTTTAAAACACACATATTTAGACTTACTAAATGGAGATTGTTTAGTTAAACAATAAAGTTAATTATTTTTCAGTGAATTTTTCTTTCCACTTGGCAAGTGTGTACCTGTATATCTTCTCTTCCTTATTAAATAAGTAAGAGATATGATTCTAACTTTACTAAAAATTGGGCTCTTGTCATTCATTTTCTCCCCCTCTGTGTTCAACACAGTGTTACAGATGGCAGATGAACAAATATTTGTGGAGAAAATACATGAACCATAATTTAGCACTTCCCAATGGATTCATAATTATAATCACATGATGAGACAGAATTAAAAACACACAACCAAATCAGAATTATATTCACTATTTCATTTTTCTTAAAACAGTATGCAAATAAATTTAATAGGCATGAAGAGAAGGGTTATAAAAATCAAAAGATGCCAAGCACTTACATTTTTGAAAAGATCACAAGTCACAGAACTGACAAAGGAACTGAATGTTATATTTAGAAGTAGATTTAAAACATGACAGTTCATGACACTGTATTTATTAAGGAACACAATTTACCTACGGGACTTGACTTTTTGCTCTACTATGCTTTGCTTCACATCTCTTTTATATGAAACACAAAAAATGCTTTTGTACATGACATTGCGACAGGAACTCTTTTAATTCTCTGATGTATTTATAAAAAGTCTTTCCTAATGTATAAGTTACAATTTCAATATTAGTGTAAGCCAAATATAAAATTGACATCAGCAGTACTGGTTTCAAAAAAGTTACTCAGTTTTTTTTTTAAACGTTTGCTTAAAACTTCTACCACCTCTCTAATATTTACTTCATGGACTAATTTCTTAGTTACTAACTTGACCACAACAAACTGTCATAGACTAGTGGTCTACAAACACCAGAAGTTTATTACTTACATGTCAGGGTGTGGAATTCTGAGATTTTGGTTCCATCATGGTAAAATGCTGGTTGAGACCTTTTCAAATTATTGATTGCTGACTTCACACAGTATTCTCATACCGAAAACAGAATGTGTAGAGAGCCCTCTAAGCTTTCTCTCTCTCTCTCTCTCTCTCTCTCTCTCTCTCTCTCTCTCTCTCTCTCTC
>NC_022010.1:80669995-80678419 GCF_000317375.1 Microtus ochrogaster
CTGTGTGTGTGATTTAGGAGAACTTGCATATCACTGTGTACACAGGAATGACAGAGGACAACATTATGGATTTGGTGGATTTTAGAATTTAACTCAAGTCATTATGGAGGATTAGTTTAACACATCAAACCATGTCACCAGTGATTCATCAAAGAATCAGTCTGATCTTAAAGTCTCTGCACTTAAATGGCTTAATTCTTACGACCCACCTCCAAGTACAATGACAATAAATGTTGTAGGAACTCCTTTAGCCAGTAGCCTTTAAGATACCAGACCACTTGGGCTTGGCCTCTTATACTATAAATGCCAATATAAAGTACATCCCGGTTCATGCAGAAGACCGTGATCTGTGAGCCTACTCCTAAATAATAAGCCTTTATTACTTACACTCAGTTCTGAGCTAGTGTGAGATTTCTTTTTAGTGTCTGTCTTCACAATAGGTTTCATGACAATGAAATATTTGCTCTTTGGCAACCACCATTGTCAATGTTACTTCTTCCATTCTCCATAGTGGTTTGTTGCTAGATACATAGCTGCCCATCAGGAGCAGGTACAGCCACTGTTTGCAGACTCCTTTCCAGCTAACTGAGATCTTTCAGCTGTGTCATCTATGTTTTAACTAATCTTTTGAAACTAGAAGTGGAAGTGACATGTCAATGTATGGGTCATAAAATACCTGACAGGACAAGTGGGCTCTTTCCACATTTCCTTTCCTAAGAGATAAACTATAGCTATTTCTGTTATCTAAATTGGGCCATGAAGAAGAAAGTAACTTAATTGTTGGTGGAATCACACTGTAAAGAATTTTAGTTTCTGGTTAATATCATATGGCATGGTGACCTGCATATCTGCATTATTTACTTGTTTTTTTATGTAAGGAAAAACACATAGATTCATGTTGTCTTTATATTTTTGACATATTTATGGTAATAGCTTTATCTTCACCATTAGTAAAGCAATTGGACTTAGCAAAGGTTTTCATTTACCCTAATCCAGAACGATACTAAACTTACCTAAATCTATTTTTTTCTAAAAGAGCAACTACAGATGGTGTTTTCATCTGAAAATAAAAATGTCCTAGTTTATAAAAATTATTGAACAGATGATAATTACTGATTAGAATTTCAGGCTACGTGTTTTAGGAAAATTAATAATGACTCATTCCTGTGTATTAAAAAATCTATCCTGTAGTTAATGGAGGGTTCCAACTTTATAAAATGTTGTTTTTGAATAGTGGTACTAAAAAGTAAAAGCCAAAGAGACTTGGTGCTTCAAATGGCCTTCACTCCATCTGCCTAGAAGTTCCAGATGACTGCCAATCTCACAATCTGACTTTACTACTAATTGTGCTCTACTTTGAGGAATGATATGGGTTATAATCTGCTTGAGTTTAAATAAAAGGGTTGTGGTTCATTTGCTAGCATGCTTTCATTTAGTAGCTGTATGTTGGGTAAGTGATTGAAGAGGCAACTGTTCAGTTTCCCAGAGATTCGGTAATGAATCAAAGAGATAAATTTATTGTCACATGGGACATGAATTTCACTTGGCATAGAGAAAGAAACAAACGTGAAATTTTAAAGTGTTGAAAAGTACTATAAAGGAAACAAAATATAGAAACAATATTATAAGATAATATTCAGTAAGAAGGAATCCTTAGATGCAGCTTTCTTAAATTCTTTGTGATCAGGTCACATGAAGCTCAGATTTGGGTGGATGGTGTAAGAAAAGAGCACTAGGAGAGAGTGTTTTGGGTAAAAGATGTAACCAAATCCTCAAGCATTTTATATTTAATTTTGGGTGTAATATATGTCTAGATATTTAATTGTTATCTAAAAATAAGTGACAATTTAGATATAAAGAAAGGATAAAAGAGTTGGTGCTTCTATCAAGAGCCTATGTACTCAGGCTTTTACTTAGATGTGATGTGAATAAGGCAGACAAATGCCATAACTTCTAATGGTGTTTGCAACTAAAACTGATTCAAATAATGGAGGCTATTTAACACAACAGTTTCTAAAAGTTACATTCTTTGAAATTAAAAAAAAAATATACATGATGTCAAATAAACAATTCTATGAGTTTTTAGGAACCATTAGTATTTAATTATCTTTAATAAAATCTCATGCATTATGATTTTATTTTTAATTTTGTATAAAAAGAAGGACTGAAATGTTGAATAATAAAATGCTGGTGAGGTTAAATACTCAGGTGAATGCTCTCACAGATGTAGATATAACTATCATAGAAAACAAAAAAAGAGACTATCTAAAATTCTTAAGCAACGTTTATTAGGAATTCTTTAAAATCTATTGGAAAAATATAACAAGTTTAGGTAAATTGGAAATCGAGTATAAAAAAGTCTCTTATTTTACCTCTATGTCCTGATTTCAATGCGTGGAACCATAAAATGATGCTTGCAATAACAGAACACGAACCAATCTATGAAATGTAATGCCCCAAATAAGATTCAGCATGCCTGAACAAGAATACAGTGAAGAAAAAGTTACTGTAATTATGAAACTTGCAGCTATTAAGTTATTTATGTTGTATATGTTTGCTGCCTCTTTTTACAAACTTTTAAATAAGCAATCTTAGAAAATAATTTTCTGGGAAATGACTTAGATAACCAGAGATAAGAAATTAAAATGAATTATTTGGCAGCCATTGGATGGTAGCATTGGATTCAGTTCTGCAACTGAAATTGCCTCTGTATTGTAAGCAGCTAGAAAACACTTTCTCAAATGATCAACATCTATTTCCAAAATTGTACTTGTGGATAATACACAGAGTTACAAATGATCACGGACTTTTCTTCTGAGAATCAATCCAAGGAGAAATCTTCAAACAAATAGGTACCTTTTAATAAGTCAAGTCCCTGCTGTGAACTTGAAGACAATCATAAGAGATAAAGAGTCCAGGCAAAATATATAATAAATAACCCCTACAAAACTAGAATTTGCAGAGTTCTAAATCTTCATGAATCCACAGGGTGTTCGCAAATATATTTAGAGGGCAGATATTTCAGAGCTAACATAAAATCTAACTCATTATCTTCCTCTATTTCCTCTTATAAGAATTCTGAACAGAGGGTAGCTAAAATAGCAGCATTAATCTAAACTTCTTTCCCATCAAAAGTTCATTACAAGTGCCCTTGGCTGTGTTCTCAGCTCCTTCATCCCTGCACAGCTCTCCTGCATGACTTCAAAGAGAACTTTCTACACAAGAGATAGGAAAGGGAGACAGGGGATGAGAATGGGCCACCTCTTTCAAAAGAGAGGCTTAATTGAGTACATATTTGAAGAGTGCCTTTGACATAAAAAAGCAGTAAGAAAATTCAGTACTATTGACACCGGATGAGAAGCGCTTGGTCCTGCGAGCAAAGCCTTACAGAGATTAAGGCAACAGTTTATATTCTTCTCCTCCAGGCAAGCATTTTTTTTTCAATGGGTTCCTTTATTGATCTGCCATCCTGAGAGAGTCAGTAAATCTAGCATCTGCATATTGATTCCTAGTTGATTCGGAAGACAAGGAAAGAGAAAGTAAAAGATATGTCTTTCTTAAATCTAAATAATAGTAAAATGTGTGTGCTTATAAATGTAAGGACATTTCTTTAAAAAAGGGTTATATAACACAAAAATTAATGGCAAAGAGATTATCTATGTGGCAAGAGAAGGTTTTTATTTTCATTTGTTACATGGACATTTAACTGGAGGGTATTAGTAGTGAAATATCCAATATTAATGTAGCAGCATGTGAAAATTGGAAGTTTAGACTGAGGCACCATGATCCCACAGCTATAAAATCTTAAAGAGAGATGCCAGACCAAAATACAAATCATCTGTAAAAACAACTGGTTGGAAGTATCTAATGCCCGTAATGAAAGGATTGAGAATAAAAGCCATGGAAACAGGCAGTATTTGTGAGGATATTTTTTTTTTAAGTGATCTGTGCTGAGTTCTAAGTCTCACTATCATCCCAAAGGCAAAACATAAGAATCCTTCTTTCCCAAGACACAGAAAGGAGTGTTTCACTAAAAGTATATAAAGAGCTTTGGGGTGCGATTTGGCAACTCTTTAGTTGGTTATTTGAAAAATGCTATGACATTCTTCAGAAAAATGCCACAATTCTCTGAGGTGGCATGATTGAGAAAGAGAAGGGAATTTGCCTATAAAATAATGGCATTCCCACTAAGGAAAAGGCAATAAGCAATTTTATGAGCAAGTGAAGATAAAGAAGGCAGAAGGGCATTCTGCAGACCTTTAACATTATGGTTGACTGGACTCCAGTAGAGACAAAAGGAAAGGCTAGAGTCTATGCACTAAATAGACCCCTACATTATTCCTAAGGAGAAAGCAAGAGCTGAAGATAAGGCCTTGGATGAACACACAGAACAAATATCCTTAAAGAAAGCTATCCTGCAAGGAACCACAGAAATTTAAATATCATCGAGGCTAGTTCTACCTAATGTTGTCTTGTGATAGTACCCATCAAAGAAATTCTCTAACAAAAGGTCTTTGGCCTTCATGCTGTTAGTATAAAATGGTATCAGGAACACAAAAGTCCAGAAAGAGTGAAGCAGAAAGATATGGTCCCTCCTTTCTTCAACTACCAAATAGCCAATCTATAACCAGGTTTTGCAACAGTAGATAAAGTTCTAACATCAGACTTTTGATTGTTGAGCATAGAACAATGTAATTTCTCTTCTCAAAAAGCAAATGAAAAACAAAACAAAACAAAACTCTAAACAGACATGTCAACAGGCTCCTAAAAAGTGAGCTCAGAAGTCTGTGGTAGGATATTAATTCAAGGCCAGCATAGTGGGATGTGATCTCCAATCAAGGGCACACACACATAAACACACATGCCTTTAATATTACTTTTGATTGGCAAATCATAATTGTTTCAATTCAAGGTATGATGATTTTTTGAGATATATAAAACTACATATGATATGATTAAATCAAGCTACTGGCAAATTCATTACCTTACTTGACTTTCACTTTTCATGTTGAGACATTTGAGATTTGTTCTCCATGATTTAAAAATGCTGAATACAATCTTGTTGATAATAATCTTTTTTTTTTTAGTGCAGTAATGTGGTACAATGGTCTTTTATCCTGTCACTGTATTATTTTTAATAATATGCTGATTGGCCTGTAGCCAGGCAGGAAGTATAGGTGGGATGATGAGGCAAGGCAATGAGAATTCTGGGAAGAGGGAAGTTTCAGTCTGCATTTGTGATTCAGATGCAGAGGACACAAGTTGTGACTGCCTTGCCAAAATGGTAACAAGTCATGTGCCTAACATAGCAAGAATTATGGGATAATATAAGAGTTAATAAGAAGCCTGAGCTACTGGGCCAACCAGTTTATGAGTAAGGTAGACCTCTGTGTGTTTCTTTGGAACTGAATGACTGCAGGACTGGATGGGACAGAAACCTCAGCCAATAAATGGTGCCCAACATGGAGTGGCAGGAAGCAATTCTAGAAAGTGACATCCCCTTTCCAAAGAAAGTTTGTTCTCATGGTTAGAGACTCAATTAGGGGTTGGGGGTTAGGGTGGAAATTATGTAGGCCTAGAGATCTCAAAGAAAAAAAAAGGGGGAAGATTGAATGGGATAATAGATAATTTATTGTGAACTTATCACACTAATAATAGTAATAATAGTGAGTAATAGAGTAAATACTTGTGAGATATTGTTTTTGGACAATTTACAGTAGTATAGTTTCTTGTATATTGATACAAGTTCAAATTGTACTTGTTATTTCTGCTTACAATATTTGTACACCTATGCAAAATTGCTTTGTCATGTTGTATGCATGCATGTTTCTACCTCTGATTAAGAAATTTTGTATATTGATATAATTTTAGGATATATTTATCATATTGTACTATATATTCTATCTCTGCTCAAGATGCTTATACATTACTTACATTTTGAGGTCATTGTTTTTCTTTATTGCACAGTTGCTTAATTTTCTGATATGAAGTCTTTATCTTTATGTTATAAAGTTATAATAGGTCAATAGTCATTCATGTTTGCTATACTTTTAGTAAGACTAATTGGGTTCTTTAGATACATAGAGATTGTTTTCTACACAGATAGTTAACTTTCAACTACTTTAAAGATCTGTAGAACATGGCATTTAAATAATTTAGGATTCTGTTGACATGAGACACAATTCCACCTGACAGCACCAATCTATTCCTGAGAGAGTGTTAAGCACCAAAGATACTACAACTGGAGTTTGTCTTCTTCTTGGCACAACTGGCCTTTGGACAAGAAACTGCCCATGCTTCAACCACTGACAAAGTGCATGATGTCTGGACTGGACAAGCAGGATACAAGAAAAAAGACTTTCAAACCTTGCCAAGACAAGGTAAGACAGTTTTGAAAAATTTCCTGCCTCTGGAAATGGTCTGTCAGTAACTCTAGCCTTAGATAAATGTTGGTTGTTTCAACATTGCAAATGAGACTTTGTGTGATTGCTCAGGCGACCAGTTGTCTCTGTCATCTACTGTACATTTTGGAAGCTGGTTGATTGTACTTCCTGCCTACTCAAGCAATATTATCCCCTTCACAGGCTTTTGATGGGGTTGAAAATGAAATATTCATAGTTACCGTTCTCTTATGATCTAGCCAAGCCATTTCCAATATATGACTTAGACTCCTTAGGATAGCATATTTATTAAAACATTTAGCATACATTACTTGTTTAGTATTGTTTATACTGGTTGTAATTCTAATCTTATACTTAATATCTGTTCCTAGTATATATACTTTTGTATTGGGTTTGGAACTCTCTTATTTAAATAAAAGAGAGAGGTGCTATGGGAGTTCCTTTTGCTCCTTCAGCCAATAGCCTTAAGATACCAGTCCACTTGGGTGTGGTCTCTAATACTATAAATGCAGCTGTGAAGTATGTGCTTGTTCTCTTGCTTCCAGCTGCTAGACAGTAAAACTCAAAACCTATGCTTCTTGTCTATTTGAAAATTTTTATTTATCAAAAGCTCTGTAATACCTTTCTATAATGTATACATGACACAATTCATATATTTTCTTATCTGTTATTATGACACCATATTACCTATGTTTCCAACTGCTCTTACCAAAACTTTGACAGAAACAAAAAATTCAAAGATTTATTTTAGATCTTAGTTTCAAGGCTGACAGTCTTTCATAGGGCAGCAGATGGAGAGGTAGAGAAGTTCATATCTTGGTGATCAAGCAACAGAGAAGAGGGCTATAAGAAGGAGCCATTGCAAAATAAAGTCTCCAGGGCATCCTTTCAGTGACTACTTCTTCCACCTGAGCCCCACCTATTGCCTCCCACCATCTCATGACAAGGCCATTGCATTATTAATTCATCATGAAGCTAATTGATTTATTTGTTCAGAGACCTCAATCTGAATGGGTAAATGCTCACTGATACTTCTACAGGTCAAATTACTAAGGCCCTAAGCATTTCTTAATCCAATCAATTTACAATCAAAATTAACAATCTTAGACAGTTATGTTGATTTTGTGGTTTGGTTATTGTGGATGCTGTTTTAGTGAACATTAGGGTACACATATCTGTTTGACATTTTGGTTCCACTTCTTTGAATATATAATGGAAATGAGATTGATGTACCATATATTAGCCTTTGGTTTTTGGAAGAACCCTCATAGTGTTCAAAGTTTGATTTTGAAATAAGACAACACTTTTAATAAACTGACTAAAGAAGTCTAAATTATCTAATTTTGATAAAAAGAACATAAGACTTTCAAATCTTCTACATAAGTTTGGTGCTAAACTACCACTAACAGAAAGATTAAAGCATTGTTATAGAGCTCAGTGGTAAAGTACTTGCCAGCTATGTACTCCTCCATCTCTTTTTGTCTATATGTTGAGCAATATGGGACTCTGTAAATCTATATCTACTGAAAAAAAACTTTCTCTGATGATGGTTGAGAAATTTACTAATTTATTGGTGTGGAATTTACATAGGGAGTAGAGACCATGTATATTATTGTTTTAATTTTTTTGACTGTGAATGAGCAACATACAGAGAGACATCTCATTGTACAGGCTGCTAAGCTAAACCAACATATATATTTTAAAGGTATCTTGATTTCAAAATTCGGTTCTAAGGATATGTTGCTTTGGGAAAAAAAGGTTCTCCTTTTGCTTCCACAGAGGATGAGAACCTGTGGATTCCTTCCAGACTAATGTGGTTTGATGGACCAGGATCCCCTAAAGGTCACTGTGAACACTCCCAAAAATTACATTGCCCAACAAAAAGCAGAAAGCAGTTTAGAGAGTACTATCCTCAAATTCCCCAAATATAATTTATAAATTGTTTGTAAGTTTTTGTTTACATTTAAAGAAGGATATGATATAAAGATTTGCATTGATATGGATCTTGGTTTATTGATACAAA
>NC_022010.1:80678949-80681298 GCF_000317375.1 Microtus ochrogaster
CAGGCTAATTCTCATATCCCGATCAACCCATCTCTAATAATCTGTGTAGCATCAGTCTTACCGGGAAAGATTCAGCATGTCTGACCTGGCAGCTTGCTTCATGGCATCTGCCCGGGAGAGGGGAGCATGGCCTCTGAGCTCACTTCTTCTTCCTCCCAGCATTCTGTTCTGTTTATTCCTCTCACCTATGTTTTAACCTATGAGGCCAAGCAGTTTCTTTATTACTTAACCAATGACCTTCCTCCATCATGACTGGACTTGCAGGAGCCACAGAAAAATGAATGACTGCTAAAGCTGCCTAAAGAAGGTGAAACGGGTTTTTGCTTTTTTGTTTGTTTCTGCTTCAGGAAATTGTCTGCCAGACATTCTGCAGTACGCAGAAGAAAGTAGCTAAAAACTGCCAATGCAGGTGGAATTGCCTTTGAGATTTCCTGCTTCATGGAAAAGTCTGCTAGATACTATGTTCCAATAGACTAAAGATGGATGCTCCAGTGATACAGAAGAGCTTTGGGTGACTGTCCACACAGCAAGATGACTCTGTCAATTCTAAAGTTTTGGAATTTGTTTATACTGTACTTCCTGTTTAACTCAGGTAATATTATATCCTTCTGGAGTCTTTGATGGAGTTCAAGAATAGATAGTTATAGTTTTCCGTAGTTATGATAAAAAATAAAAGAGATATAAATATTATAACTATACTTGATACCTGTTTTGTTATATGTAATTTTACTATGTTAAGGTTAGAACCTTTCTTTTCATTTAGACAGAAAAGGGGAAATGATTTTGGAAATCATTCTGTATATATGTTGATTTATTGGTTAATGAATAAAGCTGTTTTGGCTAGTGGCTTTTCAGAACAGAGCTAGGCAGGAATGCTAAATTGAATGCTGGGGGGTAAGGTGGAGTCAATGAGAAGCCTTGTAGCTGCTGTAGGGAGACAGACACACTGGAACCTTGCTGGTAAGCCACGGCCACATGGTGATACACAATTAATAGAAATGGGTTAATTTATTATGTAAGAGCTAGGCAAAAAGAAGCTATAGCTAAGAGGTCAAGCAGTGATTACCTAATACAGTTTCTGTGTGATTATTACAAGTTTGGGAAGCTAGGAATGACTGAGCAGCCTCTGAGTACAATTTATAGGTACAAAGAAAAGTAGATAGGAGTTGGTATAATGCCATGCTCATTTAGCAGAATAATAGCAGTAAGTTCTCCTCTAGGGCCTATGACCTACCCAACCATTGGTTCTTGGTCTCATTTTTATAGTGTCAAGCATCAATGTCTTAAGGAACTGGTAAACACAGAGTGGTTCATCACTAGCATAACATTACATGAATATTGCATCACTACATGTATGTTGTCAGAGCCCTCAACACAATGACAGGTATGTTTCATAGCTGGATAAGGCTGTTGTTTAGGTTGCATAGCACTTACAGCATATAAGAGCAAGCCAGTGGAAATAAAGATTTATCTGCTTATTTTATGTAAAAAAAAGAAACATTTTTTTTTTTAAAAATTCTACTACATCTTAACATTGCCATGCTGGATACCAAGCTCCCACCACATGAACCTTTGGCAAACACACTTTACCTATATTCCAACTATGACATTCTCTTCTATTGTACCTTACACTATCTTCAAAGATTTTATTTAGGTGCAAATCTGCTGTTTCCATTGTATAGTCTCCACTTGTTCCTATTTCAAATTAGTGTTTTACCATGAAACACTCCTTAACAAAGGAGATAGGGTTAACATGAAAGGCAAATCCACATAGATACATGTAATATGGTGGCATTAACTATTTGAAATTATAGAAACACATGAAAGAAGCCTTTTATTTAAAACTATAACTTGCAACTTAACTATTAGAATTATGAAATGGTTGAATTATTGTTAACATTATTGTGTTAAATTTTGTATAATTCTGACTATTAATAACACAGCAGCAGTAAAACTGGCTTCTTAGACAGTTTTAGTTACTATTTTTTTAGAAATAAAAACTATTATTGACACCAGGAAATATGAAGGCAAATGGATGTGACTAGAAAAATTCATCCTGAATGAGGTAACCCAGACTGAGAAAGACATACATTCCTCCAACAGAGGAGGCAGCTTCTTGGTTCCCGACTGCTCAGCCTTGAAATAATTACACAGAAACTGTATTAATTAAATCACTCCTAGCTCTAGCTTCTTATTAGCTAACTCTTACATATTAATTTAACACATTTCTATTAACCTGTTTGTCTCCCTGTTGCAGTGACTTACTGGCTAACTGTCTCCTGCAGGGCAAAATGGCTTCTCTCTGACTCCACCTCCTTTCTCCCAGCATTCAGCTTAGTTTTCCCTGCC
>NC_022010.1:80682071-80690509 GCF_000317375.1 Microtus ochrogaster
ACTCCTAACAGTGGGAGCAGGGGTAGTTTCTGACTCTCTTTTACTAGCTTTTGGGACCTGATTGTTCATAATAGAGTTCCTTGTCCAGCCATAATACAAGGGGACGTGCTTAGTCTTACTACAACTTGATATACCATACGTTGTTGAAATCTATGGGAGACCTACCTTTTTTTGAACAGAAACTGAAGAGGAATGGATGGAAGTGGGGCAGAGAGGAACTGGAAGGATAAGAGGAAGGGGAAACTGTGACCTTGGTGTAAGATAAATGAATTTATTAAAAATCTATTTGCAATGGTAGCATATTAAGATGTTCTTTTTAAAAAAGGTGTTTAGACTTGATTTGGTATCTATAACTCTAATCTAAAAGTTTGTTCTTTTCTTCTTCATATGCTCCTCTCAAAGACAGTAATACAAATCATGTTGGACATGACAATTTCTTTGAAGAGTAGAAAGTACAAACATGTGATATATTTTTAGCCTTATGGTCTACCCATGGCCAACCTGGATCTATGAATCTTGCCATGAATATCAAGAATGTTGCCATTTTACAGCTCTTCAGAACTCTGATGAAAGAAAACATTTACATGATGGAATTGTTATAAAATTATTAATATAATTTGTTAATAATTCAGAAGGTAAGACCTTTTCAGTTTAAATTTCACCCCTTCATGATAAAGGTCTTGGAGAGATCAGGGATACAAGGAATATATCTAAATATAATAAAAGCAATATACAACAGACAGTCAACATCAAATTAAATAGAGAGAAACTCAAAGTGATTCCACTAAAATCAGGAACAAGACAAGGCTGTTGACTCTCTTCATATCTATTTAACATAGTTCTGGCTATAACAATAAGACAACATAAGGAAATCAAAGAGATTCAAATTGGAAAGGGAGAAATCAAACTTTCATTACTTGCAGATGAAATGATAGAATATATAAGTGACACAAAAAACTCTACCAGAGAACTCCTACAGCTGATAAATACCTTCATTGTTGTGGCAGAATATAAGATCAACTCAAAAAAAAAAAAATCAGTAGCCCTCCTATAAACAAATGAAAAAGAAGCTGAGAGAAAATCAGGGAAACATCATCTTTCATAATAGCCACAAATAACATAAAATATGTTGGGGTGACACTAACCAAAGAAGTAAAAGACCTATTTAACAAGAACTTTAAGTCTTTGAAGAAAGAAATAGAAAAGATGCCAGAAAATAGAAAGATCTCCCATGCTCTTAGATAGGATCAACATAGTAAAAATGGTAATCCTATCAAAAGCAATTTATAGATTCAATGCAATCCTCATCAAAATTCCAACACAATTCTTTTCAGACCTTGAAAGAACAATAATCAACTTCATATGAAAAAACAAGAACAACAACAAAACCAGGATATCCAAAATAATCCTGTACAATAAAGGAACTTCCGGAGGCATCACCATCCCTTACATCAAGCTCCATTACAGAGCAACAGTAATGAAAACAGCTTGGTATTGGCATAAAAACAGACATGTTGACCAATGGAATTGAACTGAAGACCCAAATACTAATCCACACACCTACGAACACCTGATTTTTGACAAAGAAGCTAAAATTATACAATGGAAAAAAGAGCATCTTCAACAAATGGTGCTGGCATAATTGCATGTCAACATGTAGAAGAATGAAAATAGATCCATAACTATCTCCATGCACAAAACTCAAGTCCAAATGGATTAAAGACCTCAATATAAATTTGACCAAACTGAAACTGATATAAGAGAAAGTGGGAAGTAGCCTTCAATGCATGGGCACAGGAGATCACTTCCTAAATATAACCCCAGTAGCACAGACACTGAGAACAACAATAAATAAATGGGACCACCTGAAACTGAGAATCTTCTGTATAAAGCAAAGGACACAGACAATAAGACAAAAAGGCAGCCTACTGAATGGGAAAAGATCTTCACCAACCCTACATCAGACAAAGAACTGATCTCAAAAATATATAAATATCTTAAGAAATTAGACATCAAAATTTCAAATAACCCAATTAAAAATTGGGGTACAGAACTAAATGAAAAATTCTCATCATAAGAATCTGAAATGGTCAAAAGACACTTAAGGTAATATTCAATATCCTTAGCTATCTGGGAAATGCAAATTAAAACTGTTCTGAGATATCATCTTACATCTGTCAGAATGGCTAAGCTCAAAAACACCAATGATAGTTTATGCTGGAGAGGATGTGGAGTAAGGGGAACACTCCTCAATTGCTGGTGGAATTGCAAACTTGTACAACCACTTTGGAAATCAGTATGGCGGTTTTTCAGAAAATTGGGAATCAACATACCTCAGGATCCAGCAATACCACTCTTGTGCATATACCCAAAAGATGCTCAATTATACGACAAAGACATTTGTTCAACTATGTTCATAGCAGCATTATTTGTCATAGCCGGAACCTAGAAAAAATCTATAGATGCTCCTCAACCAAAGAATAGATAAAGAAAATGTGTCACATTTACACATTAGAGTACTGCTCAGCAGTAAAAAAACAATGGCATCTTGAAATTTGCATGCATATGGATAGAACTAGAAAACATTATCCTGAATGAGGTAACCCAGACCCAAAAAGATGTATTCACTCATAAGTGGATACTAGCTATAAACAAAGGATATTGAGCCTATAGTTCATGATCCTGGAGAGGCTAAGTAACAAGGTGAACCCTAAGAAAAACATGTATAGGTCTAACTGGAAAACCAAAATAGATAAGATCGCTTGACAAAATTGAGAACATAGGGGTGGGGGGAGAAGGGAGGACAAAAGGGAAGAGAAGGGAGAAGAGGAGGTGTGAGGAGAACATGAGGGAATGGGATAGTCGAGATGGAGGAAGGTCAGAGATGGGAGCAAGAAAAGAGATATCTTGATTGAGGCAGCCATTATGGTTCTCTCAAGAAACCAGGCTCCAGAGAAACTCCCAGGAATCCACAAGGATGACCCCAGCTAAGACCCTAAGCAATAGAGGAGAGGGGTCCTGATCTTGACTTGCCCTGTAGTCAGATGGATGAATATCTTAAATATCACCATAGAACCTCATCCAGCAACTGATGGAAACAGAGACAGTGACCTGCATTGGAGCACTGGACTGAGCTCCCTATGTGAAGCTGAAGAGTGGGAGGAATGAGAATATGAGCAAAGATGTCAAGACCATAATGGGTACACCAACTGAAACAGTCTACCTGAGCTAATGGGAGCTCAATGACACCAGTTGGACTGGGATGGAACAAGCATAGGACCAAACTAGTCCCTCTGATTGTGGTTGACAGTTACATGGCTGGGGCATACAGAGGAACAGCTGGCAGTGGCACCAGGATTTATCCCTACTGCTTGTATTGGCTTTTTGGAAAACTCTTCTCTTTGGATGGATACCTTGCCCAGCCTGAATATACTAGGGAGGGCATTGAACCATCCCTAAAGTAATGTGCCTTACCTTTTCTGAGAATTGGATAGGGGTGGGGTGGGAGGGTAAGTGGAGGGAATGGGAGGAGGGGAGGGAGTGGCTACTTGAATTGGTTTGTATAATGAAAAATGATAGTCTGTTTTCTTTTTAATAAAATAAAATAAAATTTTGCTTGCCATAAAAAACCAAAAACCAACATATCAGTTATTTTTTGAGACAAAGAAAAAGAGGGATGTCTGAGAGGAAGAAAATATGGGCAAGGGAGACAGGAGGGAGGAATTCAGGGAAATTTTGAAAATTTAAGTAGCAGTGATTGTAAGAAAGTCAGGTCAATGATAAATTACTTAATTTCATCAGATGGAAAGCCATCGGCAGGGCACAAGTTTACTGATGCACTGACCAACACCACTCCATTTGACTTTGGTAGCCATTGCATGTACACAGGAAATCCTGAAGGTTTTTTATTTTTGTTGTTGTTGTTTGTTTGTTTTTTTTTCTCTATGTTCTCAGCATGCTTTGCTAATTATGTCTTTAGTCACAGGAAATAAAACTCCTATACATTCAGGATTTTGTCTAATTTATTTTGTAGACCATGTTGAATCACCAATATTCTCTTTTCTTTGTTTTAATCAACATTATATTGCCTATGCTAGCCTATTATTGTCTAGAGAAGCTATGAGTTAAATTTACATGCCTTGAAGAAACAAGGCATCATTTCTGCTTTGAGTTAATATTTAAAAATGCATGTAGGAGTTTCATTCAGCATAGATTCTAACATACACTTAAATCACTCTTAAAATAGAAATTCATCTAATTCTTTTGGGTGTCATGAATTGCTAACGTCAATGCTAAGAACATGTTCTTTAGCTTAACTGTGGAAAGCAGGGCAGTTTGTAAGTTGAGAATTATTATACAAGATACCATTTGAATCAGTGCAAGTGCTAATGTGTAGTATTTATTTCTTAGCCTCATAGTAAGTCACCTTAGTATATCACATTTATAAGAGATTCTGTGCATGCTACACGATTCTCTAATTTAGTTGTTTTGAATAATTTATCATTGAGCTCAAGCATTTTCAGATAGCAGATCTGGAAACAAACATGTATGGTAAAATTGATAATGAATAGTTTTATAAGAAATAAAAAAATATATCTAAATTTATGGAGAAAGAGTTACATTTTTGGAAAACTTAGGTAGTTTTTCAACTGTGCAATATAAAGTTTATGATAAATATTTTCAGAGGACTGGTTCAATGACCTCCACAGATACAAAAGTCTGAGCACACACAAATTCCTCATGTAAAATGCGGTGGCATTTGGAGCTAATCTCTATACATATCCTTGTGTGTGCTTTACATTATCTCTGGAATACTTGTAAGGTCTAAAATAATGTCAGTGCTGTATAAATAGTACCTATACTCTGTTATTTGAAGGAATAATGGATAGAAAAAAAGAGGCTGTAGATGTTTAGTATGGATCAGAGCCTTAAGCACATAGTACAAGCAGGATTCTGAAGATGGAGGATGTTTAAACTGGACAGAAACATAGGCTATGTACAATGATGGGATGCAGAGAGGTGTGCCCATATGAGTTTAAATCCTGTAATTTCAGCTTTGTGTTAAGCATGCAGCAAACTATTCTTTTTTCTGCTATTTTCTAAGTCTTTGATCCATAATTAAATATATAGATATAAAACATGGATATTTCTTTTTAGCTTTTTAGCTTTTTTATGTCATCTACCATGTCAGTATTAATTCCTCTATTGGTGTTTTATATCATATACTTTCAGGTAGGTAAGGTTAAAATAATATGGTGTTTCTCTTTAGAAGATGTCAGTAATAAGTAAACTTACTTGAATCTTCAAATAGTCTAATAGGGTTATGATGAAAAAATACTGATATTTTTGTTTGCTGTTATAAGAATGGACATAATCACATAGGGTAAGCTAATCTGTAAAACTGGGAGTCCCTTTTTGGCAAGTTGTGATTTACTCATTAATCACCAACAACAACCCTGTGTCTTTCAGAACTGCTTCCAGACTAATGTGACTGTTTTTGTCAAGAACACCCACCCTAGCATGGTACTTGTGATTCTCACCGCATTTCCTATGACCATAATAGTCTGATCAGCTTACCAAATGCAATCAAGTCCTTTCAGTATGATAGTGATACCATGTTAATCATAAAATTTCAAATATACACCATATACCAAATTTTCAAAGAACTTGCCCGTTAAAATATGCATCTTTAGCATAACTACTGCTCAAGGAAGTTTATAGTAAACAAAAAAAGGGTCAGAAACAGAGGAGGAATTCAAAATACTAGATGTGGGACACAGAGGCAGTTCCATGTGCTGGCTTTGAGTATTGCTGCCCCGCTCATATTGCATGTGTTAAAACCCAGCAAAGCCACTTAGTAATTTAATGGGTTTGGCAAGTCGCTTGTACTTTTTAGTAGATATATATTATGTACTTTTTATTTGCCTATAAATGTGATAACCATACTGTGCATGTGCTTTCGAGATTTATTCTTAAAATTCTCTGTGTTAATATATGTAACATTACCTGCCATATAAGTATGCTATGCAAATATTAGTTACTGTTATTAGTGGCATTACATCAAAGGATTATATATATATGACTTAGAAGAATGCCTGTTTCCTATTATAGAAACCAGTCAAAAGACTAATAATCATTCCTAACATTTTTCAGAGAGCTAGGCTATATTTTAAGAAAGTAAAAGCAAATCGGATCAGAACAAACAAAGTGCATCATCTCAGGGTGGAGGAGGATTGATATGGCCAGACAATTCTTACTTAAAGAGAGAAATAAGATGTTATGACTTTAAGGGGAAGGTTTATTTGCATTTGATTGTAGCTTGAAACAAGGTCTTGTTATTATTTATGAGTCCAGGCTGGCCTCAAACTGATAAGCCTTCTCCCTCAGCTTCCCAAATGGGAGGATAACAGGTTAGTGACAATACACCCAGCTAGGACAAGAAATGAAAATAGGCTTAGGATATAAATATGTGGTTCTACAACAGAGTGAGATCCACAAACCAAGAGAGAATGAAAATCACCAGATTTGGCAGTGCTTCAGTGCTCTGGCTACATACAAGAACAAACAAATGAAAAACAAGAAAAGCTTTCAATATTAAGCCTCAGTCAGTTGCTACATGTTGGTGATGTTGGTGAAATAACCACAATTATTCTCGGAAAAAAGCTGCAATGAAAACAATTTATAGAATAGGATGCAGAAGTTCTAAATCCTAGAACTTCTTTTCTTACTAAGGTAGCAAGTAAAACAAGTACCTTGTCCTAATTAAGATTCTGTGCATTTGTGTTTGCATTGAAAACTTGAAAGCTGTATCTGTGGTGACTTGCCTACTTAAAGTTAAGTGGATTCTGATGGAGGACAGTGGGTTTGTGCAAACTTAATGACCATGTCTATCCAATTCTAATTTTACCTGGTATTTTACAAGTGCTTTTACTGATGATAAAATCAGTGCATTATCTGGTAAAAGGTATGCACCATGGGCAACTGACTGTGTTAGCATCTACCTATGCTTTACAGTAACATCTCTAAAAGGTGTGGGAATTCCATGTGGCAGGGTTATCAATCAATATTCTGACTTTTTCTTATAATGTACAATAAATTGCATGTCTTATTTGAAAAACAAAACAGAAATTTCTCAGGATTCTGGAAGTTGGAAAGTCCATGATCAAGGAACTTGTAGGTTTGATGTTTGTTGAATTCACATTTTATCATTTAAAAGTCTTACTCCTGGCTTTGTGGTGCAAAAGCACTAATCCCCTTCAGGGTGGCACTGCCCTCATACCTCATGCACTCACAAATGTCCCACGTCTGTCCTCTTTGATACACTCTTACAGAGCATGCAAGGTGCACATTTGCATGTTCTAATGTCAGGATTCTGTCAACTTCCCAGGTTTTCTGTCATGACAGAGCATAGGAAACAACCCCTCTGGAGATTTAGAAATGAGAACTTCCATTTTGGACCAAATACTCCACAGCCTGGCAACAAGGAGACAGGGGCAGGCATTATGAAACATGGATATACCCTTGCCTTAGGCCTCAAACAGTGGGAGAACCTTTTGCAGTCAGAGCTCAGCAAAGAAAGACCTTGAAATGAACAGAAAAGTAGGGGTGCAGGAACATGAGGAGAATGTGGAGCACAGTCCATGTGCTTCACTGACAGAAAGTAAACACTGGGAAATAGCATAAGAAGAAATGCCACAGTAAAGGCAGGTTGAGACCTGGATTGCTAGTGTTGTAGTAAGAGCGGCAAGGCTGCGTCCCCGGCACCCGGCTGTCCGCACGGCTAGCTTTACCCGAAATAATTACACGGAAACTGTATTCCTGTAAACACTGCTTGGCCCATTTCTATCTAGCCTTTTCTCGGCTAACTCTCGCACCTGGACTAGCCCATTTCTAATATCCATGTAGCCCACGAGCTGGCTTACCAGGAATGATCTTAACCTGCATCTGCCTGGAATGGAAGAACCATGGCGACTCCTGATTCAGCTTCTTTCTCCCAGCATTCTGTTCTGTTTTCTCCGCCTACCTAAGGGTTGGTCTATCAAATGGGTCTAGGCAGTTTCTTTAATAATAAGAAATCACTCCCACATCATTGCTAGGATAAGGAATCTGAGTGCAATTTTAGTAATGTTTGTGAAAGATCCCCAGAGCGGGGAGACTCTCACTCAAGTCTCAAAAGAACACGACGCCCCCACCCCCACCCTCAGGAACTCATGAGAGACCCTCCTTGCTGCAATCACACGAGGTTGATTGACAGGACAGGAACCAGTGCAGTAGCTGTGGAAAGGGATATTTAAGGGAAGAAACCATAACCCAATAACCCGAAGGGGGTAGGAAGGGCGTCATTGGAAAATTCCAAAAATACTAGTGATTATCAATCACAAGGGGGTAACTCCCTGTTTCTCAACATTATTCTCAAGATTATAATCTAACTTTATGGT
>NC_022010.1:80690777-80691902 GCF_000317375.1 Microtus ochrogaster
CTTCAGGAGAATGCAGGGGTGACCTGGGGTACTTTTGAGTCATTTTCTGCATCCTCTTCAATCAAATACTCTCAGGAGCTGATTGGTTGAATGCTCTTAAACCGGAGGAAGGAGCTGTGTTGTTAGCTGAATATTACAAAAATATGTCATTTTAACATTTGTGTGATGAGTCAGTGTAAAGTTCGTGTGTGGGGGCAGGGAAGGAGGGGGAACTAGTAAACACACGTCACAGTGAATGTGTGGTGATCATAGAACAATTTCAGTTCTCAGTCCTCACTTTTCCACTTATACACAGGTCACTGGTTGGTTACCTCGGCTTATGCCACGGTCGCTGGCCCATCAGCTTCCGGATTTTTCTCTGTCTACTTCCCCTTTCTCCATAAGTGTGCTGGGATTGCAGGGCGTGTTGCTGCGTGAGTTCTGGGAATCACAATCTGATTCTCTTGTCTGGATGGAAAACATTTTATCACCCAAATTATCTCCCCAGCCCAGTATGCCAGATTTTCACCCCAGACTTTAAACATATCAAATAGTAGAAGAAAATTACACCTTTTAAAAGTTCTACTTCCAGACCTGGGTACCCATTTCAGTGGATAAAGTGTCCGTTTGAAGCAGGAGGGCCTGAGTTTGCCACCTAACAAATTCAAAGTGTGGTGTCCTGGTGGTCACAGCACTGAGGAGGTGGAAATGGGTGGACTGCTGGAAGTCATTGATTATTCAGCTCAGGGTTCTTTGAAGGCTCCAAGCAAGTGAGGAGACCCTGCCTCAACGAAGTGGTACATGGCTTCTGAGGAATGGCAAGAGTTTGGGCTTCAGCCTCCACATACACAGGCACCCATGTGAATACAGACGTGCATCCTCCACAACACAAATGAGCAGACACACGCACACACATGCACAAGCGCGCACAGAGAGAGGGGGGGGATCACACTTTCCTGAATGGTAGCTATCGTATTGCTACAGCAGTTGATTTAACTTTTAGCTCTTAATTTTGAATAGAAAGTATAGCGGACAATGAGGACTACTGAGAACTCAAGAACAATGGCAATAGGTTTTTGATCCTACTGCATGTACTGGCTTTGTGGGAGCCTAGGCAGTTTGGATGCTCAACTTACTAAACCTGGA
>NC_022010.1:80692207-80698524 GCF_000317375.1 Microtus ochrogaster
TTCCTTCCTTCCTTCCTTCCTTCCTTCCTTCCTTCCTTCCTTCCTTCCAAATCCATGTGTCTGTTCGTATGTATACACATTCATGTTCTGGTGCCTGCAGAGGGCAGAAAAGGGTCACCATCCCCTAGACCTGTAGTTAACAGCAGTTGGGAGCTGCCAAGCAAAGGTCTGAAGACCAAACTTGGGTCCATTGCAAAAAGAATCAGTTCTACAACCTATTGGTAGTTGTACTTTATAAAACATTTCCATTATTGGGAGGAAAGAGAAAGAGAGGCAGGCTACCATCACACATTTAAACACACTTGTTTAATGGATTTATCGTATTAGTGAGAATAATCAAAGTAGTGACAATACTGAGAGCAGTCTTGTAGGTAATATAAATCAATTTTGAACTCATTTGCATATCAGGAATATTTTGTATTGTGACACAAAGAATTGAACTACTGGTTTGTTGTTTTGCTCTTTTGTTTTTGTTTCATTTTTGTTGTTGTTTTGTTTGTAAACTTGAGGCAAGCTATAGTTATTTGGGGAAAGGAACCCCAATTGAGAAAATACCTCCCCTGGATTGCCCAAAAGCAAATCTGTGGGGAAATTTTCTTGATTATTGATTGATGAAGAAGGGTCATCTCACTAGGTATGGGAATATCTTTGGGTGTGTGGTTTTGGGTGTTACAAGAAATTAAACAGAGCAAATCAGCAGAAATAAACCAGAAAGGAGAGTTCTGCCACACTTTCTTCTTCAGCTTCTGCCTCCAGTTCTTTTCTTGAATTCCTACCCTGACTTCCTCAATCATGGTCTCTAACAGGAATTGCAAGCCAGCTAAGCCCTTTCCTCCCCTTGGTCATGTTGCTTATAACAAGGATGGAAGGCAAATGATGAAGACATGCCCCTATTTTCACCATGTTACACAACCGCTCTACCAGAGAGCTCTTGTCAACCTGTGCATCCGGAACATTTCCATAAAGCCAATAAACTATCCCTTTGAAAAACCTGCTGTCCTGGAGTCATCCCCACTTTCCGGATGAGTGAATCTGTGCCACATAAAAGCCTCTAACCTAGATGGAGGTCACATAGACAAAAAGCAGTACCCCGGTTATTGGCCCAGTCAGTGTGCCTCCAGGTTCTCTGCTCTAGATAGAATATTGTTGGGAGTTGATTCTTCATTCACGAGAAGCTAGCAAACTCTGGTCACAATGGTTCAAAATAGATTACAGCTACTGTCTACTTTCATATTTTTTAATTGGCGAAAATAATTAGCTTTTATCTGAATGAGTGATCTCTGTCCTATTAGCATGTTTTGCTAATGACAAATATAATGAATCATAACAGTGAATGTGAAGTTACCATTTCTCTGCCCTAAAATCAAATCACAACATTTAATTATTTTTAAGTTCATGACATTATTTTTTTTTTTTTTTTTGGTTTTCCGAGACAGGGTTTCTAGGTAGCTTTGGAGTCTGTCCTGGCACTCACTCTGTAGACCAGGCTGGACTCGAACTCACAGAGATCCGCCTGCCTCTGCCTCCCGAGTGCTGGGATTAAAGGCGTGCGCCACCACTGCCTGGCATGACATTATTTTGAAAGTGTAATTCGTTGCATTTTATTTTTACTATTTCTGAAAGTTATAATTTGTATTCAATTATTTAAGTGTTATCCTCTTTGGGTTATACCAAAGACTTCACTTCAAGTGCGTTTTATGATCTAGTTTGTTAACGCTTTTCTCTCTTTAAATTTGTATTGATGAGAAGCAATCATTGCGTATTTTCTTTCTTATGTTCAAATATTTAAGCATTATATATATATATATATATATATATATATATAATGTCTTGTTTTCAGTTTTATCATTTAAGGTAGCTAGGGCAAGGATCAATTATTCTAGAGGCTATGTTGGACAATCAGCTCTACTTTGAAAAACGTAAACTGTGCCTAAATTCCACTCGCCCTATATTTGACATACAACGACCAAGTAGTGAGCTGAAGAATTGTACTGTTTATAATTCAATTCACAGTCTAATTTTGTACAAACAAAACCTTATTTCTGACTCATGAGCTTAGTGTATAAAGCAATGACTGACTTTGGCTTCTTCTTTACTTTGTAAGACACAAGATTCTGCAGCCGTGGAAGCTTATGCAATTTACTTATTGCTCACCACAATGGTCAGTAACAAAGGATAGCTCTTTAAATAAACTGCATGCTTTCTGAGTAAAAACACACAGAAGAATAATTTTTAAACTTTTTACCTCTTCTTTCCTGCAAGAAATGATGCTTAAACTGTTGATTATTATGTATGAACATGGTATTCACTCTCTCTATCCCTACTCCTCTACATGGTAGCGAATTCAATTCTCCTTTCTTACATGAGACATATTAATATATATTCTGAGGAAAAACTAGAAAATTACTTGAATTTTATTATGAGAAATTTTTTGCCACACTGGAGATTTTTAACAACATTCAGCAATCTTGTAGTAATTAGTGCCTGTGTTTCAAACTACATTTCTTAACATTTTTCTCTACTTACTTGCATATGTTTGATGATTTAAATTAAAAACTACAATGTGATTTTGTCATCTAATGTTTATTGCTAAAAATGTTTTAAAATTTTACTCGTACTTTTACACTGGAAAGCAAGGATATCTTTTACAGAAATTGCAGATCAACTTTAAAGCTGAAGCGTCTTTTCAAGACAATGAAATGAATACATCTTTAAGGAAAATGCCAATTTTATTCCATGTAATTAAACTTAAAATGAAATAAAGAATATTGCATTTTGAAAATGGATAGGAAAACAGAAAACTATATTCTTTTCTGTAGTATAATGACTTTGTTCTAAGCCTGCAGAGTTTATTATATGTTAAATATTTTCTTTTCTTCTTTTCATTTCACATGACAGTAACATTACTGCATTCAAACATGTGATGATTTTAGTTTTAGAACCAGTTGCTTTATGTCTGGATCTTGTCTTTATCATGCACAGGCACAAAGCCATCTTCAGTGGAACAAAATGGCATTTGTCGTTGTAAAGACAGGTTGGTCTGAGAGAGTGCAAAATGTGTTTTAAACAGACAGACATTGTGTAAGAACATTTAAATGGATGAAAAGGGACTCAATTAGGTGCTGAGTTAACGGTCACAAAAAAAGCGTCCTGATTTCATGGCATTTTGTTGTTTTATGGGAAAATCATTTAAAACACAACATATGTAGCTTGGCTCTGGAAGAGCAGAGAATTGAATGTTGCTTGGCAGAACTGAGTAGAGCAATGAACTTGGCAGGAGAATGTGTGAAGACTCTGACACCTCAAGGTCTTCCAGCTTATGTTCACTGTCTTTTCTCAGCACAGTTTCGGTATTCTTTTTTCTTTTAGTTTGTCAACACCTCCTTAAATGAAGTCTTCTACCTACTGGGGTCATGGGGCATCCTCCTTTTGAATAGCTGCAGACCTGAGGCGTGCACAGAAAGTAACAAGGAAAGCAGAAAAGGACAACTGGAGAGTGGAAGAGAGTGAGAGGCGGAGTGGCTCTGTGGGACGACTCTGGAACAGTCGTGGTTTTAGGTCTCCACCCATGCTGAGCCCCTATGGACCACTGTGGATAATTCATGTAACCCCTTGAAAGTCCAAACACAGGTTTTTTATCTTCCTTCCTTCCTTCCTTCCTTCCTTCCTTCCTTCCTTCCTTCCTTCCTTCCTTCCTTCCTGTTTGTTTTTTTAAATGCTAAGGATGCCTGCTTTATGGGAGTACTGTGAGAAGGCATAACATAAGATAGTGTGCAACAGGGGTAGAGGTAGGGGTAAGAAGATGGTCCTTAGGAATTGGTTCATGTCTAAAAATGAAATGCCTCAAGGATTAGAGGTAGCACTGATGGCTGATGACTGCTAAGGAAGGAGAGTCATTTTTCTTTAAGAGTGCGATCCATGGCAGATTGATTATGCTTCAGTGGATATCTGCACAGCTGTGCATTTATGGAAAGCACTAATTGGACTCAATTGTTGAGAGCTAAATATATATAGAAAGACAGACAGAGAGAGAGAGAAAGAGAGAGAGAGAGAGAGAATGAAGAGTTGGAAGAATGGGGTAGAGTCCCAGGAATTGGAGGTGTGTATGAATATAATTGAGAAACTCTGTAACAAGTTAAAATTCTCAAAGAGCCAATAAAGATACAATAATAATAAGCTAAAGCTCCTCAGGTAGGCAAGATGACTTAGTGAATAAAAATGTGTCCTGCTAAGGATGATAACCCAAGTTAAAAATTCATAACTCACATGACGGAGTAGAGAACAAACAGTTGCAAACTGTCTTGTGACTTCCACATGCACCTATATGCACAAGAACACATGTTCACATTGGTATGCCTGAATCTAGAAAGAAGATCATAGTTGCTATAGTGTTCAACCTGTGATTTGTGGGTCACATGTACCCCAGGCTAGTCATGAATGCACCTAAGCGGCACTCAAACAAAGCATAAACTTGTGAGATTACTTTTCTGCTTTGCTACCTTTGGCCATCAAGCCTGACTTTTGTAGATGCCAGTGTCATGTACAGTGTCAGACCACAACACAAGCATTTATGTGTATATGGGTGGGGCTTATGAAATCAAAGGTAACTTCTACACAATTTTTTGAAAAATAAGTATTTCACAATTATGTCTACATTTTTTAAAAATCATTTATAAAAAAAACTATCCCTAAAATGTATGTGGATATTATCAATATCATCCTATTCATTAAAAGGGGCAAAAATTAAAAATTAAGTTCATTCAGGTATCTAAATTTACTACCTTTTCAATTTTTTTTTCAAACTAGATGGCTTGCTTTTTTTCCAATAAAGTTTCTTCAAATATTGCCTGTTATAATTCACATATTTGCCTGGAGAGACGACTCAGAGGTTAAGAGCACTGACTGTTCTTCCGAAGGTCCTAAATTCAATTTCCAGAATCCCCATGGTGACTCACAACCATCTATAATGAGATCTGGTGCCCTCATAATGCGGGTAGGCATGCATACAGGCAGAACACTATACATAATAAATAAATCTAAAAAAAAAAAGACCAAAGACAAAAAAGCCAACCCTTACTATTCCAGAGTCTATAACAACAGATTGTCAAGGATTATGAAGCAGAGCAAGTCTGTGCCACAAAGTAGGCGAGAGAATGGGGCAGGTTGATTGAGAAAGCTGATATGTGGGGCCGAGTCTAAGGTCCATATGGAAGATGTTCCCCGTCATTTGAGGTCCGTGGAAAAGACGATGTAATAATTTAGCCGTGACAGAAATTTGGCCTTACAGTATTATGTATTATGGTATTGAGAGATGTATGATCAAGCTACAATCCACAACCTCAGAAAAGCTAGGTAAAACGGAGGACCTTAAGAAGGACACACATGAACAGTCCCAGAAAGGGGAAATGGTAAAAATCTCTTGGGTAAAATCTCTGGAGCGGAGAGGTTGAAGTGAGGAGATGAAAGATGGGAACATGAGGGCTTGAGATGACTCAGTTGGTGGAGGATGGAGAGGGGGAGCCCTGAAAGAGATATCTTGATAGAGGGAACCATTATGGGGTTAGAGGAAAACCAAGTGCTATGGAAATTCCGAGGAATCCACAGGGTTGACCCTACCTAAGACTCTTAGCAATAGTGGAGAAGGTACTGACCTTCCCCAGTAATCAGATTAGTGACTACCCTGACTGTCATCATAGAACCTACATCCAGTAACCGAGGCAGATGCAGAGATCCACACTCAAGCACTGGGCTGCCTCCTGGAGCATAACTGAAGAGAAGGAAGAGGGATCAAATGAGCAAGGGAAGTTAAACTCAGGGCTGGGAAAAGCACAGAAACAGCTGTGCCAAGCTAGTAAGAGCTCAAGAACTCTGGACTAACAGCCTTGGATCCTTCATGGGACCAACTAAGCCCTCTGAATGTGGGTGACACTTATGTGATTTGATCTTTTGATGGGGTCCTGTCAGTGGAATCAGGACTCATCCTGGGTACATGAACTGGAGCCCGTTCCCTATGGAGCTATACCTTGCTCAGTCTTGATACAGCTGGGAGGAGCTAGGTCGTGCCTCAACATGGTATACCAGACATTGTTGATTCGTTAAGGGAAATCCTCTGAGGAGTTGATTGGGGGTGGGATGGGGAAGAAGTTGGGGGGAGGGGTCAGGAGTAGGCAAGGTTGGTTACAGGCTAGCCTGTAAAGTTTTAAAAATTTAAATAAAAGAATAATTTAATTTAGACAAAAATAAAAAAGAGATGTGATGGTCTCTGTAAATATTTTCAGTACCCTGGGACAACTGAGATGCTGATCACACCTTGTTTT
>NC_022010.1:80698689-80706412 GCF_000317375.1 Microtus ochrogaster
CCACCTTTGTTTTTCACCAGACTTTTTGATGGAAAGCGACTATGTAAAAGTTGAAGGAATTTTCCTCTCTGGAGTGATGTAAGTTACTATGGCAGCTGACACAGCAACAAAAGAGCAATATTTTGAAGGGTCTACAGTTCATTTAGGCTGTTGTAATCAGTATTTACAGTAATTGAAATCGACTAAATGGTAGAAAATGCTCGGGGATAATTATTGCATCACAAATTAATTGGATGAACCTAGAACTGGAGAGGGTGAGGTGACCTGGCCAACTAGAAATAGCTAGACAACCAGAAATCTCAACAGGAACTGTAGGTATGCCATTATAATCCCAGCATTTAGGAAGCTGAGGCAAGAGGATTTTGAGTCTATGTACAGCCTAGGCAACATAGTGAGGCTCTTTCCCACCAAGTGAAGAATCAGACAAGCACAGACTAAGGAAAATTAGAGTAGGGCAGAGCAAACATCTGCAAAGGAAACCCCAACAGCAGTTTTGCACCCAAAGTTCTAGACTGTTTGAAAAGAAGGTAATCAATCTGTTAGTGAAAGGGAGCACTAGGGGTGTGGCTTCCAGTTCTTTTCCTGACAGAGATGGAGAAGAGCAGACTTCCCCCCCTCCCTCTATTTACATACACTTGTAATTATATGAAACAAAGAGATTCTACCAATCTGGGATGACCGCTTACTGTGACTGATGGTTCACAACTGTGGCAGCTACTGTTTTAGGAAGTACCGTATTTCTAAACTGAAATATGTCTACTTATCATATTTATCATATCAATAAATAAACACATATTTATTGAATTCTTAACATTCTTCAATACTGACGAAAGTGCTTGAGTTATAAGAAAAATAAAAAGCATATAGTCCCCGATTTCTTGTTTTGTTTTGTGTTAGTAGTTGGGGCTCATAATTAACAAGTTTAATGAGCCAGTCTTTGAGCTATAATAAGGGTTGTGTAAGAAAGCATCAGAAAGCTTGTTATAAAATGGTAGTTGATCTAATAGTGAGTGTGACCAGGAAAGGTGACTCTGAGAAAGTGACAGTTAGTTTAGTTTGCTTGAACATAAGTTAAGTCAAAGTTTGAATTTTCACACCTGATACTTTGTAACCTATTTCTCATGTCTCAGACTTCACATAAAACTTAGAATGAGCCAGGCAGTGGTGGCGCATGTCTTTAATCCTAGCACTCGGGAGGCAGAGGCTAGCCTGGTCTACAACAGCTAGTTCCAGGACTAAATCTACAGCGAAACCCTGTCTCAAAAAACCAAAACAACAACAACAACAACAAAAACTTAGAATGAAACTTACCTTATTCCTTTTTGTGAAACAGACACAATTTATCTTTGTGTTCACCTTTTATGTTCCCTCCCCCCCACCCCAGATTTTACAGACATACTTTGAGCTCTTCTACTTAATTAAATAATTGAGAAACAAACTGGACTTAAATGCATTTACATTTAAAATAATAGAAGAAATCTGCAAATAAATAGAAGAAAGAGCAAAAACCTAGTCTGTAAACCAGACTTCTAAAAATATCATCAAAAAATCAAATAACTAGTTAAAGAGGCTTTATATTCAAAGAGAAGTTACCAATTAACCTTCCCTTGGCCTCCTCTAAGGAAAGACAGCCAGAGAGTAGGAGAGTGAGAAAGACCTAAGGAGAGATGAGCAGATCCAATTGGAGGGGTGTCCTTGCTGAAGGCTGTACTCACTGGCAAGAAAATCCCTGTGACTGATTCCACTTAGGTTTAGAACCTCTTAAGGGCTAAAAGGGAAAGCTTTGTTAGCAGAAAGAAAAACAAACAACTCAGACAAAAAAGAGGGCTGGATGAAGGAAGTGCACAGCATCAAGGCAATTTTCTGTCAGGGGGTTTATGGTTTGGCCCTGGATAGAACTGAGGAGACTGTTTTATTTTGAGCTCAGCCTGGTGAGATGTAGCAGACAAACACTGTCTAAGCTGCAGAACCCTCATTTGCTGATAAGCAGAGGGTGTTCTATTTGTGTTAGAAGCACAAATGCCTTCCTGGAAGTCACATACTATGTGCCACCCCGACTGCTTCTCCTTCATAAGTTAGCTTGTCCTTACATCACCTGCAGAAACAGCACGCTTAAGAAAATCTGCATATGAGAAGCAAAAATAGAAAGCAGAAAGCTGCTCTTCCCTTTTCATCACTCTCAAAACACTGCATGTCTCGCGATTTTCATCTATAATGAATGTTTAAAGCTAGCTCCTTAGGAATGTTCTTCTTTAGATTATAAAATCCTTGAAGAATCCTGTTTATCTTTGCAATATTAGTGTCTCTCCATGCCTGCCATACTTAGAAATAATGTTGAATCTAAAGAAAACTGGGGGATAATTTGTTAATGGTACTTGAAATGTATAAAATTATCCCTCTTGGGTTTTTTCTCTTCCGTTCAGATAAAATTATAATCATGCTTGCCAATTACTTTCCTGGGATATAATCGCCAATACTTTATGTATTAGCAGCTCTTTTGTTTCCTTTGCATGGAATTATGATAACATAAGCCTTTTTTTTTCTAAATCACATACACACACACTTTCTCTCTTTTCTTAAAAATAGTTAGACCCATTCAGTTTGCATGATATGACTTGTGTTTATATGATTTTTGACTGGCTTTGATGATGGGGAAGGTGGTAACTCAATGCAGTTTTATTTGTAGTTTTCTATTGACTAAGGATGTTGTACTCTTTTTCCTCAAATATTTATTGGTTATTTGTATTTCTTTCTTCAAGAACTCTTTTAAGTTTATTATCCTAATTTTTGATCACATGTTTTGCTTATCGGGATTTAACTTTGTGTGTTCTTTATAGCATCTGGATGTTAATGCCTAATCAAATGTACAGTTGACAATGCACTCTCCTAATTCTAGATGAAACCTCCTTGCTCTGGTAATTATTTCCTTTGGTGTACATAAGTTTTATAATTCCATGGATTTTTTAGGATTATTTTCCGTGATACTGTGTTTCTTTTCAAAAAGTCTCAGTTTACTATTAATTATTTTATTTTGCTCTTTTGAGACAGGGTCTCATGTAGTTCACACTGGACTTAAACTCATCACCCTCTTGTTACACTTGCTGTGTGTAGAAATTACAGGCTTACATGACAATACATGATCTATCCATGTATCTTGAAGTATTTTAATTATGCTTTCCCTAACAGTTTTAACCTGCTTAATTATAAAATTATTATTATTTTCACTATTTCTTTTTTAACATAGGAAGGAAGTTTATTGGGGTAGGGAGGAGAGAGAGGGAGGGAGGAAGATAGAGAAAGAGAGAAACAGTGATCCACCTCCTCTGAGAAATGACAGAAAGAGCATTTTCTTTCTTTCTGATTGGTATCCAGACATGGCTATACTTTAGAACATCTGGAAATCTTTTGAATTTATCTGTTTCATAAGTTCTATTGGAAAAACTGCATATTCACATATAGAATAAAGAAACTAGTTTTGAAAACACCCAAACTAGAAATAAGCTACTAACACATTAAAAAAAAATAAGAAACTAGTTCCATATCTCTCACATTGTAAAGCAGCCAAATTGAGATGGATGAAAATAATGAACGTTAAACCTGAAACTTAGAAATTATGAAAGGGAAGCATAGACAAGGGAACACACTTGAAGGAGGCAGAGCTATGTGGGTCTCTGAGTTTGAGGCCAGCTAGTTTTATGACTGAGTTCCTGGGTGGACAGGGCTATATAGAGACACACTATCCTGAAGAAAAAAAACAAACAAATAAGCATAAGTTTATGCTCAGAAGATAAAATTTTAAAAGTGAAGAGTTAACTTATGAAATAGCATAAAATCTGTTTCATATATTCATCTGACAAAGGATTTCCATGTTGATTATATAAGGAACTAAAAAATTAACAATAAAAGTACCGAATTCTAGACAACAAATGACTATATACATATATATACATATATATATATACATTCTCTCTCTCTCTCTCTCTCTCTCTGTGTGTGTGTGTGTGTGTGTGTGTATGTATGTATGTGTTTGTCTGTCTCCCTCTCTCTGTGTGAGTGTGTGTGTTGTAGGTCAAGGGTGCCCATGAATGCTTGGGGTCAGAAGGGGACATCAAGTGACTTCTTCTGTCATTGCCCACCTGATTCTCTTAAAATCGCAGTTTCATTAATCCTGGAACTCACTTTTTCCCCCAGAGTGGCAGCCTGAAAATCTGAGTGATGCTCTTGTCCCTTCCTCCATTCAGCTGTTCAGCTGTGAGACTGTAGGCATACCCATCCTTTTATATGGGTGCTGACACCAGATCCTCATTCTTATACAAGAGTGTCTTACCAATGAGGTCAACTCCTCAGTCCTAACGTATACTTACAAATGATAAAGTAGTCATACCAGCAAATAGATGAAATGTTCAATATCCTTAGTCTTCAAGGAACTGGAATAGTAACTGCATTTAGACCCCATCTTATCCCAATAAGAATGGCCATCATCAAGAACATAAGTAAAAATACTGGTAAAAAAAGAAAAAAGAAGGAGGGAGATGATACACATCTATACTGCTGTTGAAAATGCTAATATGACCACAAGGGAAATGGGTATGGACTTCCTCAAAAAGAAATAAAAAAATAAAACAACAAAAACACATAATAACATACAACTACTATATGATATATCCATTTCATTCCTGGAAGCCTACTTACAGGAATCAAGTCAGCATATCACAGAAATACTTACACACCTATGTTTATTTCTATACTAGTTGGTCAGAGAGACACCATGGAGCCGCCAGAGTCAGACATGCTGAAACTTTGCCTGTAAGACACTGCCACGTGGTGATATACAGATGAATAGAAATGGGTTAAATTAATATACGAGTTAGTCAATAAGAAGCTAGAGCTAATGGCTAAGCAGTGATTTAAATGATAGTTTCTTTGTGATTATTTTATTCTGGGTGGCTGGGACAAACAAGTGCCTCCCTCCTACAACTAGTCACATCCAAAATATGGAATCAGCCTAGAGGTCAACACCAAAAGAACAAAGAAAGAAAATATGTTACATACTCACAGTGGAGGTTTACTCAATGATAAAAAACCCAACCAAACAAAAACAAACCCTCAAGATTATGCTATTTCCTGGATAATAGATCAACTGATAAGCAGCATGTTAAGGGAAGTAAGTTAGTCTAATAAAGACATGTGTCATGTGTTTTCCCTTATATCTGGAAGCTAGCCTCAAGTAATGTAAGCTAGAAGCGGAACAACAAAGGAAGGTGAAATTTGTAAGAGTGAGGGGGTAAAACAGATTAATAGAGATGAGATTATAATCAAAGCATATCATATATATCTGTATAAATGTCACAACAAAACCTCTTTGTACTATTATCAAACAACAGTAAAAAAAGAAAAGAAAAACCACAAAAGAATGGTCAATTTCCTGGGAACTTTTTGAGGTATGTTCATATAATTTATCTGGTGTGGGGCTCAGGATAGACATATTCTTATTTTAGAAATCCTTTCCTGGTAATTCAAATAATAGTTGGGCAAGAATCACTGACACACAACACTGTGGGTGGGTAATGGAACATAATATTGTAACATTTAAAAGTATATTTGAGAATCAATAGAATCTGTGTTACCTGAAAATATGTCAGGAACACAAAAATTACAAATCATAATCTCTGGGAGGGGCCAATGTTTTATATTTTATCAAAACATCCATTGCATGCTGAACTTTGAGAATTCTTAGAATAAACATTAGACATTTTGGCTTCAGGTTTAGAAAGATCTAAGCTTTAACTAGCTCTCTTGACACTCCCATCACCTAAACCAAAAGAGTCAAATTTCCGAGCCAGTTTCCCCAGTTGAAAAAAACAAAGCAGAATGTTATTTACTGTACTGACCAATTGCAGGAAAATTTGTCTAGATCACTGAGCCCATGCCAGTGTTCAGTGCTATGGGATTAATATTTCAGAAAAAAACAATGAGAATGAAGCTGTCTATAAAAAAATTCCACCTTTAAAGACCTGGATACAATAATTATAGGAGGAGGAGAAGGTAACTTAGATTTGTCTGAACATATTATGTTCAGAGAGGCCCAGCAGCTCATACTGGAACAGAAGAAACATGTCACACTCATTGAATATTTTTAAAAAAACTGCCTTCAGAAATATAATTGGAAATAATTCAATCTGTTGCAGGATATTCAAGAGTTATGTAGCATACACTTACATGTCCTATGTTTCAAGTTCATTAGAGGAAGACAGGCTGGCTTGCTTTTGGCTTCACTGATTTAACTAATCTTGGAATGTTTAAACAACATTACTGGTCCTATAAACTACTGATAGGAAAGGAATAGATAGGAACTTTGGTTTTAACTATGTTTCCTTTTTTAGTCAAATGTTATCCCCTCTGGTACCTTAGAGATGCAGTCTAAAAGCAAATGAATGCAGCCAGGAAGAAAACGGCCTGTGTTTAGAGAATAACTGCTTATAGCTTCACAACGGTATTGAAGAGTATTATCTACTTTAAAGGAAAAGACTTATTTTATAATTTTTATATAAATAACACAGTAGTATGCCAGTATAGTTTTTTTTTGTTTGATTTGGATGTATGCTAGGTAATGTATGATGCTTTATCATAGGAATATCATATTTATCATATATCTGTGGAAGGGAGTTGAATACAGGATTACCTAGTTCCTTGTTATATGTAATGTAAAGTTTTGGCAATATGTAACACACACACATACACATTCACGTGTGCACATGCATGGCTAGGTAGCTAGGGAAACAGGCAGGTAAGGTGGAATATTGGATTGCAAACATTTGCCAGGTGTGATTGCTATTTTTATTTCAACTTGACACAAACTGGAGTCATAAAGGAGAAAACCTCAATTGAAAATGGCTTCATAAAATTTGGCTGTAGGGCTTTTCTTGAGTAGTGATTGATGGGGGAGGGCTCAGTCCATTGTGGGTGGTGGCCCTGTTCATTTCTTGTTCTTAGTTTCTTTGACGGTGAATAGTGATATGAAAGTGTAACCAAAATAAACCCTTCCCTCCCCAAGCTGTTTTGGTCATGGTCTTTCCCTACAGTAATGGAAAATCTAACTAGAACACATGGATACAGGGAATACTTAATATATAGGCTTACCTATGTGCTTGTTGTACAGTATCCAAGAAAAAGTATGCCAATAAAAATGCACACTTTGGCTTCAAATTTGTCTTTGTTTAAATATATATGATGTACCTGTGATGAAATATTTTACTCTTTAATTGGTTTTTCTAAGTAAAACTTTAATAGTACTTGGCTGAGATATGTACTCTTTTTCTTTTTGAGACACAGTCTCATGTAGCTCAGGGTGAATTCATATTCCCTGTGTTTCAGAAGATGACCGTGAACTTCTGTTCCTCATAATGCCTCAACCTTCAGAGTGTCGGAATTGCACATCATGATGTCCCGGCACATCAAGCTTTTGTGGTGTTAGGGCTCAAAATCAGGACTTTGTTCAAAGTAGCTAGATATTCTACCCACTAGGTCATGGATTACCAGGAAAGATCCTGCCAGCATCAGTTCCAGGCAGGAGAACCATGGTGTCTCTCTGACTCTGCCTTCTTCCTCCCAGAATTCAGTTCTGTCTACTCTGCCTATCTAAGTTTTGTCCTATCAAAAGGCCAAGGCAGTTTCTTTATTCAACCAAAGAAAGCAACACATAGTCAGATGGACCTCCTACACC
>NC_022010.1:80706542-80707430 GCF_000317375.1 Microtus ochrogaster
TTCTTTCTTAACCCATTTATCACTTGTATATATGGAACTAGTATTTTCTTAAAATTAATTTTGTATCCCCCCCACATTCATGAAGATGGTTGTCAGCTCTAGGCATTCCCTTGTAGAATTTTTTGGATCCCTTATGTATACTATCATATCATCTGCAGATAGAGAAAATTTGACTTTTTCCTTTCTAATTTGTATCCTCTTGATATCTTTTTTCTTTATTGCTCTAGTTAGACCCTTGAGTACTATATTGAACAGATAGAGAAAGTAGACACCCTCATCTTTTCATTGATTTTAGTGAAATCACTTTGAGTTCCTCTCCTTTAATTTGATGTTGGCTGCTGGCTTGCTGTACATTGCCTTGATTATGTTTTGGTATGTTTCTTGTACTCCTATTATCTCCAGATATCATGAAGGGGTGCTGGATTTTGTCAAATGCCTTTTCAGCATCTAATGAGATGACCATGTGGTTTTATTCTTTCAGTTTGTTTATATGGTAGATTGTATAGACAGATTTTTACATGTTGAACCCTGCATCTTTGGGATGAAGCCTATTCAATCATGGTGGATGATTTTTTTGATGTATTCTTGAATATTGTTTGCCATTAGTTGCTTGAGCATTTTTCGAATCAATGTTCATGAGGGAGATTGGTCTATAGTTCCCTTTCTTTGATGCATCTCTGTGTGGTTTGGGTGTCAGGGTAACTGTGGCCTCATTAAAATAATTTGACAATATTCCTTCTGTCTCTATTGTGCAGAACAATTTGAGGAATAATGGTATTAGTTCCTCTTTGAAATTATGACCATCTATTTTTGGGCTTTTATTGGTTGGGATACTTTTGATCACTGGTGTGGGAGTCCTTCTGTCTATGTATTGCTTTTATTGGTTAA